>NC_056740.1:472500-697500 GCF_019279795.1 Protopterus annectens
ATATATATATATATATATATATATATATATATATATATATATATATATATATATATATATATATATCGCATTGCACACTAAGACAAATTGCTTTCTGAAACAATGCAAGGCTTGGTTAGGAAATATGGTGGGACCTGCATGTGTCCTGGGGCCGCTCTTGTTTGGCATCTACTTCTATGAAGTACAGGTCAACACTAAGGGACTCTGGCTAACAAAGTTTGCAGATGACTGCAAACTGGGAGCCATTATTGAATCCCCAAATGATGTGGATACTCTACAAAAGGGCCTTACAGAAACAGATGCTTGGTGCCAGAGCCATGGGCTCAAGCTCAATGCCAAGAAATGTATTGTTATCCCCTTTGGGAAAAAACATGTATCCATGAATTACCATATAGGTGGCAGTACACTAAACACAGAAAGTGTGATAAGAGACTTAGGGACACAGGTGGACAGTGGTCTCACCTTCGATAACCACATCACCACAACAGTCAGGAAATCCTTCTATGTGGCACACCTCATCACGAAGGACTTTTCATCCAGAAAAAAGGAGGTCATTGTCCCACTGTACTCATCCCTCATTAGACCCATTATAGAATACAACGACCCATTTGTATGTACCTCTCAAGACATCTGCAACAACTGGAAAGGCCTCAGAAATACCTCACTAAAAGAATCACAGGCCTAAAGCAGATGCCCTACGCTGACTGCCTTAAAAAACACCAGCTATACTCTGTCGCATATCGTCTACTCAGAGGCGATCTCTGCTTAACATACAAGGCCATGTCAAACCCAAAGCTGTTGGACATGCTACACTTAAAGAAATCCCAATCCCTCAGAGTTACACGCTCCAGGGATCTAAACCTTGTCATCACAATAAACAAAACATGCTGGAGGGATAGGTTCCTGACCCAGAGACTCCCCAGACTCTGGAATGGATTGCCCATACATGTCAAGCAGAGTGCCTCTTTGGACCTCTTCAAGAGGAACCTTGACGATTGGATGGGAGAAAGGAAATTCACCCCAGGGATCACGTCAGTCGCCCTGCTAGACAGGGGTCCAGGAAAGTAAATAATGTGGGAAGAAATAGCCAGGGAATTGTTATGGCTAGGCTTGTATAGGCCCTAGGGCTGATAGCCTAGTACCAACCTATGAACCTATAAAAAAAGAAGACTCTGAAAGGTAACAAGGGGTTTCTTGGCATTAAGCTGCATTTATGTATGACTGTGAAAACAATAAGTCTGAGTATACAGTGAGGTGTGAGTGCAGAATAATCCTTTAAGTGAAAGTGAACTAAGAACACTGCCATTAGTCAGTATTAAGGCCTATAGTTTTCATTTCTTTTCCATGCTACAAGTAAAGTACAAAAGTGATAACATGAAAAACAAGTATAGCCTCAAAATCACTAAAGTCCAAGAATAATAAATGCAAACACTGTATGAATGATAAAATCCCAACGCTACCTTTACTCTACTAAAATTATGATTGTAGGAGTTATATTTTCTCTTCACCTTCTGTTCCAGGTATACAACCTTAAACATCAAAATTAAAAATGGAAATACTCAGCACAGTGTCCACATATTTGAATAATAACACTTGGTCAAAAACACTTTTGTCAAAGAAAATCATTAATTTAGAAAGGAATTACATGTAGGCTTCAATTTTGGGAAAAAATGTTCCCAAACAAGTTCCAAGCAAACTTTTCCAGCTTTTCAATGACAGACCGGCAGAGATAGTGACAAGAACAGTGAATACAGTAAGCTTGAACCATAAACCAGAAGGTAACAGAAAGTAGTTAGGAGGTCAGCTAGTACCTGATCCAGAACAACAGTATAATCCAGCAGCTGCTTCTTTGATTATGCAATTCTCTTTTTACTTGATTTTGTTAACCAGGTTATTTAAATATGTTGAGGCCCATTTTCAGTGGTAGCTCAATAGAAGTCTGTCTGGTGACTTAGTCACCCAGTACAACAGGTAAAGGGAGACAGAAGAATTCAAACACTGGATTATAGGATGAAGCTTGTTAGCAACTCATAGCCTTAAAACTATGTGCTTACTTTCCATGACTAAAACAGAATCTCTGTTTACCCTACAGAGAAGGGGGATGGAAAATGAATCTTAATATAGGTTACCTCATCTACTCCTGGAAGGAACATATTCCATTTCTGAAACAAGAAAAGTACAGTTTGTTACCTACCATAAATGTAGATGTCCGATAGGTATGCATCTGCAGTCATAACATATGGGTTGTCCTGCCTCAGGCAGCCCTTCGGTCGGCCGGATTCCAAAGTCTGGGTCTGGCCTCGGCTGATGTCCCACTTTCCCCGACGTCAGAGCATCTGGGGTATAAAGGCATCAGCCGACGCCATTTTCCTCAGTGTTTCTTGCCCCAGATGCCAGGTGCCCTCTAGAAAGGCTAAATTTGGATAAATGTTGAAAGTTCCAAACAGTAGCAAACAATATATATATATACATATATACATACAAACAAATACACCATAATAGATTCCCCCAGCTAGCTGAAAGAGGGGTAAGCACCCTAGGAATACCACAGAGGGGAAGGAGGGTGGGTAATCCTGACTGCAGATGCATACCTATCGGACATCTACATTTATGGTAGGTACAAAACTGTACTATGTCCTTCAAGGATGCATCTGCAGTCATAACATATGGGTAGAATACCATAGCCAAACTGGGGGAGGAGGTACTAAGATAAGGATGGTGTAGTTAAGATCCCCTGTAAAACTGCAGTTGCAAAGCCTGCTCAGGATCTGGAGTATAAAGGTAGATTGTAATGCTTGGCAAATGTATGCACGGAGCTCCAAGTAGCAGCTTCTAAAATGTCCTTGGTAGCCACCCCTCGTAGGAAAGCTGTAGTGGTGGCTGTGGCTCTTGTGGAATGAGGCCTGATATTTTCAGGAGCTGTCTTTCCATGAAAAGAGTAGCAAAACGGATGCAATTTCCTATCCATTTTGAAATTGTCTGTTTGGAAATTGCTTTTCCTTGCACCCCAGTTGCATATGCTACAAAAAGTTGGTCAGTTTTTCTGCTGGTTTTAGTTCTGTCCAGATAGTAGCGTAGTTGTCTGTGTACATCCAAGGTGTGCAATAGTTTTTCCCCCTTGTTCTGTGGGTTAGGGAAGAACGTAGGCAAATGAATAGCTTGGTTCAAGGATACCCTGGATACCACCTTTGGCATGAAAGTAGGATTGGTTCTCAGAGACACTCTATCCTGGTGAAAAATAAGGAAAGGCTGCACTGCCATTAATGCCTGTAACTCGGATACTCTTCTTGCTGAAGTGATTGCCAGAAGGAAAGCAGTATTCCAAGATAAGAACTGTAAGTCTGCTGATGCTGCTGGTTCAGAAGGGGGTAGTGTCAATTTTTCCAGCACAAAATTGAGATCCCCATGCAGGCAGAGGGAGTCTCCTTGGAGGTTTTACATTTTTGATCCCTCTTAAAAGTTGTCTGAGAAGAGGGTGAGAGAAGATAGGAGGATCCATATTGTATTCTGCTGAAATTGCTGAAGCATGAATCTTAATGGAAGAGTAGGACAGGCCATTGTGGAACAATTCTGCTAAGTATTCTAGGATGTGTGCTAGGTTTGCCACTGTGACATCTGTACCCTTTGATGTGCTCCAAATGAGGAATTTCTTCCATTTAGCTGAGTATGTCTTCCTTGTGGAGGGTCTGCGAGCCTCCAGAATAATGTCCTTGACCCTCTGAGATAAGACAGTTTGGTTTGGTTTTAAGTAATTTTCCAGGCAGTTAGCTGCAGTGTTTTCAAGTTTGGATGCAGGGTCTTGAAATTGTTCTGCATTAGAAGAAGAGGCCATAGGGGTAGAGGCCATGAGTTCGCCCGAGACATGCTTCTCAGTAGCGGATACCAGTGCTGCCTTGGCCAGTCCGGAGCTATTAGTATCACCTTTGGCTGTTCCTCCCTGATCTTCAGTAGAACTTTGTACATCAATGGGAGAGGTGGAAATGCATACACTGTTAGGGCATTCCAGCTGAAAGAGAGAGTCCACCCTCCAGGCTTGTGGGTGGTATGTCCTTGAGCAGAATTTCTTCAGTTGGTGGTTGAGTGGGGAGGCGAACAGGTCTATCTCTGGCATTCCCCATATCTTTGTTATGAGTATGAAGATGTCTGGATGCAGCATCCATTCGTGAGCATCCGTGGTAGTTCTGCTTAAGCTGTCTGCTAGTGAATTCTCTTTTCCTGGTACGAATTTGGCCTGCGGCTGGATATTGAGATTCAGGCCTAGGTTCCACAGATCCATTGCCATCCGGCATAGAGGGTAGGAATGCGTGCCTCCCTGTTTGTTTATATACCACATGACCGTGGTGTTGTCTGTCCTTATCAGCAGATGTCCTTGCTGGAGGAATGATTTGAATGCCTCGATTGCATGCTTCACTGCCAGCATCTCCTTTTGGTTTATGTGCAAGTTTAGCTGGTTTTGAGACCATAGGCCTTGGATACATTTGTCCTTCATGTGTGCTCCCCATCCTAGGTCTGAGGCGTCCGTGGTGATGGTCTGCCTTGGTTGTGGTTTGTTGAAAGGCAACCCTCTGTTGGACTGGCAGGCCTGAGCCCACCACAGGAATTCCTTTTGAAGGCATGGAATGATTGGTATCATGGTTTCCAGACTGTGCCTGTGTTGAGACCATACATTCCTTAGGTACCATTGTAATTTCCTCATATGCAGCCTGGCATGCGGAATCAAGATTATGCAGGATGCCATGTAACCCAGGGCCTGCAGGACTTTCCTTGCAGTAAGCTGAGCTTGTCTTGTCAAAGCCATGAAGTAATCTGGAAGTTGCTTTTGTTTTTCTTCTGTGAGAAAAGCCATCTGAGTTATTGTGTCCAAATCCGCACCCAGAAAGGTTATCCTTTGGGATGGCACTAGTCTTGACTTTTGGATGTTGACTGTATATCCCAAGGCCTGTAACAGGTGTATGACATAGGCCAAATCCTTTATCAGTTTTGCCTTGTTGTCCGCTTGTATTAGGCAGTCGTCCAGGTATGGGTAGATTTGAATTCCCTGAAGCCTGCAATGTGCAATTACTGATGCCAGGCATTTTGTGAATACTCTGGGCGCAGTAGATAAGCCAAAGGGCAATGCTGAGAATTGATAATGCTCTGATCCTGCAAGAAATCTGAGGTGTCTTCTGCAATCTGGTCGGATAGGGACGTGCAGGTATGCCTCCTTGAGATCTAGAGTCACCAGCCAAGACTCCTTGCCCAACATGGGAAGAAGTTGCTGTAGGGTCAGCATTTTGAATTTTGGCACAATGAGATATGTGTCCAGTGCAGACAAGTCAAGAATAGGCCTCCATTGGTTTTCTTTTCTTGGTACAAGGAATAGTCTGGAGTAAAATCCTTGGCCTTGTTCCATAGATGGTACCCTTTCTATCGCTTTCATCTGAAGTAAATTGTTGATTTGTCTTAAAGCCTCTGGCTTCTGGTTTGGTGGAAGGTTTGGCATTCCGCTCCTTTTTGGTAAAGTGTGGAAGTGAAACCTGTATCCTTTGTCTATTGTTTGCAATGTCCATGTGTCCTTTGTAATGCAATGCCAGTTTTTTGAGAATAAAGCCAGCTTTCTGCCCAACGGTGCTTCCAGTTGTTCCCTGGTAGGCGGAATCAGAGTCAAGTCATTGTGTCTGTCCTGTGGAAGTGGTTGTAGTTGCAGCTGTGGCACTACTCCACTGGTTGGCAGGCTGCCACTGACGACCCCTGTAGGCACCCTTTGATTGATCTCTGCCTCTTGGGCGTCTATTCCTGCCCCTCTGTGCTCTGGAGGTGTCTGGAAAGGACCAATTCTTTGAAGGCCAGTTTCTGCTGAACCTCGGAGGTTGAACCTGCAGAAAATCCTTTACTGTTTGCAGAGATTTTGCTTTTTCTTCCACTTTCTTTAGAATCTCCTGTGCAGGGAAGCCAAATAAACTTTGTTTCTCCATTGGAGCATCTAGGAGTTTAGCCTTGACATGGACTGGCAAGGATTGCTCTTTTAGCCAGGCATGCCTCCGAATTACTGCCCCAGTCATAGCTGATCTAAATGAAGCCTCCAGTGCATCATAGCCACATTTTAAGAAATGATTACTGACCTGCTGAGAGTTGTGTACCAAATCCTGAAGGGATTTACTGTCTAAAGGTTCAGGAGAAGAAAGCTTTTTATTCAGCTGATCTAGCAAACATTCTTGGTACTGTATCATATGGAATTGACACTTTAATGCCCTGGCAGAAAGAGTAGCAGATGTATAAACCTTTTTACCCCATCTCTCTAATGCTCTTGACTCTCTTTCAGAGGGTAGGGGATTTTTGGCAGTGGCAGCTGCAACACCTTTTGGGCCCTGAGAAATAGTTTCTGGGTCTGCAGCATGGGCTTTATACAGGTGGAAGTGAGAATCCGGGACCCTGTAATATCTGTCAGGTTTGGCAGGGGCCAGGGGAAGAGAATCAGGGGCAGAACTGACATCATTATACACATCATCAATTACAGTTAGCACAGGTGGTATGGCTAAGGGCCTATGCTGGGGCAAATGTAAAAATGTCCTTAATCTTGTTCTAGAATCAGAAAAATCCTGACCCTGCCATTGAAAGTGTTCCCTCATTGAGTGCAAAGTCTTCCCAAAGGAAAATTCTTCAGGAGGGGAGGCCGAAGGAATAGAGTCTTCTGCATCTGAATCCTCATAAGGCTTAATAGGCCTTCCTGATGGTCTGACAAATCAGATCCATCCGAGGAGTAATCAGAGGAGAGAGGTTCAGAGGGTTCAGTCCTAGGCCTTTTGTCAGGTGGAGGTTGGGTGGCCCTGTCTGGGTGAGGTTGGGATCCCCTAATCAAGGATATAAGGTCCTCAGCAAGACTGAGAATCTGAGAACTTGAGGAAGGCCTCTGAGAAGTAGATTTGGCAGGTAAAGCTTTTGAAATTTTGGCAGCTTTAGCCCTGGAGAAGGCCTTAATAGACATTGAAGCAGGGGGCCTAGCTGCCCCACGTGCAGGTGTAGAAATGTCCAATGGAATGGTGTCGGACAATTCTTGTGCGCTAGCTTCGGTAGGGATTTCTGAAGCCGACTCAGCCAGGGCCTCTCTGGCTTGGTTGTCGGAGGTATGATTTCGGTAGAAGTAAGAATCGAGGACTCGGTTTCAGCCGAAACCGAGACACTCGGGGTAGGCCTAACCGTGGTTTCAGCCAAAACCGTGGGCCACGAGTGTCGGTCCTTTTCCCTGCGTTTTTTGGCCATATGCATAGTCAGAGTCTCCGACGGCATTTTATATGCAAAAGCGGATTCAAAAAACTCTTCTGCAAACTCCGACCGACGTCTAAGAGTCCGTCGGTTGAAGGAGGCACAGGCTAAACAAGCTGATACGTCGTGGTCTGGGCCTAAGCAAGGAAGGCAGTAAGAATGGAAATCCTTATGAGGTATTTGTTTCCCACAAGTTAAACAATTATTTACTTTGTCTGACATCGGCTGAGGCAAGAAAGAGTCCCCAACAGGGTACTTAGCTTTTTTCGAAGTCTTCGGTAGCTGAAATCTCTGGATCTGACCGACCGGCACTTGCAAACAGCTTCTGCTTCGGGCACCGCGCGGCAAGAAAGACTGAGGAAAATGGTGTCGGCTAATGCCTTTATACCCCAGAAGCTCTGACGTCGGGGAAAGTGCGACATCAGCCGAGGCCAGACCCAGACTTTGGAATCCGGCCGACCGAAGGGCTGCCTGAGGCAGGACAACCCATATGTTATGACTGCAGATGCATCCTTGAAGGACATCAAGAAACGTCCGCACTTTAATGAGCAACCAGTAGAGTTGATGGCCAGAAAAGGAAAAAATGCTATCCTTCACATCAAGGGAACTTGTAAGATGTAGCACTGACATAGATGTCCGTAATGGAGAGAACATTTTCAGAAGGAGATCAGATGAAAGCAGAGGGTAGAAGTTTCCATTTGTGCTTGCAAAGGAAATCCTCTAAAGACAGACGTATGTATGGCATCAGCTTTGTGATCAAGAACAAACTCACCATTCAGTTCATAAGTAAGGAATATGCAATCAGTCTGTACACTGTTATAAGCTTAGCCAATAACTCATAGTCAAAAATTCCTTCCAGCCTTAAGGAAAGCAATACAAGACAAACCAGGGAAAATCTGAGGCTGGTTTACCACAAAGGTAGTAAGACTGCTACTATGCTTGATATGTAATGGAAAAATGTTCTAGAGATTGGGGGATACATTGAGATATGAGTATCATACCATGACTTACATATTTATCAATGAAGATTTACTTTCTTTAGCCTTGTATTTAGGGAACCATTTCTCTGTGAAGGACAGAAGATCATACTGGTTGGATCTTTCATGGCTCAAAGGGCTAGACACAAATTCTCGTGGAGGAGTATGCAAGAAACTGACTATAGAGAGATGCCTGCCAAGAAATCAGAAGAAGCCGAGAGTTGAGATAGGATGGAAAATAGTAGAAGGGGTTAATAGTTTAAAGTATTAGGGAGAGGTGGTTGAGGAGAAAGGAAGTCTGACTGAGGAGTTCAAAGTTAGAATCATAGGGACTACTGCCAACTGGCACAGAGTGTCAAGGGTAGCACATGACAGAAGAACATCAAAGAGCTAAAAAGTAAGGTGAACAAAATACTGGTGAAACCAGTACTGCTGTATGGTACAGAAACCGAGGCAGTGAAGACAGATGAGTTGATGAAGTTAGAGGTATTGGACATGAAGTGCCTGAGATAGCTGGTAGGGGTGTACATTGTGGGAGAGATGAAGAAATGTGGATATCGGAACAGAAGCCCAAGTAGCTTCAGTTGCAGAAATGATCCAGGAAAACAGATTATGGTGGTTCATTCAGACTTCCCTTAACTTTAAGCACCCCCACTCCTTTGGTTATGAGAATATGCTCTCTGAGGTGTAGAGTTACCCCAACAGCACTGAGCATATTCTTCTCTTGCTTACTCTTCTACAGCTTTCCTTTTACCTGTGGCTCACACAATGATAAGCTGTAACAGGGGACAGTGGTAAGGGATGCTTTGAAGTTGCCAACAAGTAAACAGTGCCTTAGTCAGGCATTTCATGTAGCAGTGATAAGTGACCTGGTATAATATGTAGTTCAACCAACATCGTTGTTCAAAAGCTGCACAGAAAGAGGGTGGAAACAGCAATGAAGAATGGCATTGGGGAAATCAGTTTCTACTGTAGTTTCCTGGGAGCTACTTACTCAGTCTCTCCATAGTCTTCTCCACTAGGTGACACTGAAACCTTACCAGGTAGTTAAAAGCCCCAATGGTAAGGGTGCCTGGTGCATAAACACAGTTGCCAAATTCTGCAACGCCAAAGACTCATTATAAGGAGAATGAACAGGTGGGGAATGTCCAGATGGCCCCTTTTTAAAGGCTGCAGCTTCCAGAAGGGATGCAGCTAAAGTTGCCTCATTCCAACATTGCTGATCCTTGGGAGGCCATAGGATCTTGTTTTGTCTCCTTGAAATGGGATCCATCATGTCAGGTTCTCACCATGTGGTCTGTACAGGGAACCATCCAAAAAGTTGGAGGGGTTGAACAGAAAGCCTCCTAACAGAGATAACAACAAGCAACTGAATACACTTTTTATGGTAAGAATATAAATGCCCTGAGAGGATAACATTTCAACGACACTCTCAGTTTCTGCCCTATGAAAGAAATCCTGGGAGCAAAGACAACCTCTACCTTTGTTTTATTTAAAAGTGTGTTACAGTACACAAAATATAGAACTATGATTCCACTGGCACAGTACACACAGAAACAGACCCTATGATCTCCCCAAAAGAGTACACACAGAAATATAGCTACAGTCCCCAAAACAGTAACCGCACAAATACACCTACAATCCCCCTAAAAGGCTTTGGATCTGGCTCTGTCAAATAAAAGAATAACTGTCTGTATGTCAAAACTGATCATTATTTCTTTTATCTCCAGAAAAAAAAACATGGCTGGTGTACCTTGTGCCCTAGGAATTCATACAGATCACATTCTAGACTTATGTAATATTCTGAGACTGTTCATAGCTATTCCAAATGTACTACACCACATGCCAGTCCCTGAAACATCTAAGGACCATCCACTCTCTCAAAGTTATCTATTACTGTATATGGGAAGTGAGCAGGGGGGCTGAAGTGCTAAAATCAACATCCGTAGAAGGAGACAGTGGATAAAATTAAGAACTACACTGTTGGAAACTGCTGGTGTGTGATCCCTAAACAATCTGTTAATATATCGCAGATTGATAAGTATATTTTCTTTGCATTTTAACCTTTCAGAGTTCTGCATTGTATTAATTTGGCCTGACTGAACTATTTTATAGCCTGACTGAAATATTTTATATATTTTCTGGCACTGTTTTCTGCTTCTCAACTGTCCTGAAACTGGCTCCCCCCTATTTCTGAGGTGCAGTTTATAAAACTGGTCTAACAGCTTACTGTTATCTGAGAGCTTCAAGGCTTGCTGATTTAAAAATAGTTTCTGTTGTAAATTCCTTTATACACTGTTGGAAACTGCTGGTGTGTGATCTCTAAACAATCTGGGAATATAGCGCTGATTGATAAGTATATTTTCTTTGCATTTTAACCTTTCAGAGTTCTGCATTGTGTTAATTTGGCCTGACTGAACTATTTTATAGCCTGACTGAAATATTTTATATATTGTCTGGCACTGTTTTCTGCTTCTCATCTGTCCTGAAACTGGTTTTCCCCTCTCCCCCACCCTATTCTTGTGGTGGTGTTATAGTTGGTGGCTTGGCAGTCCCCCCCCCCTACTGTAAATTTGATCTGGGACTCCCCTCCCAGTCGAGTGTTCACTCTACTTAATCCAGAGAGAACATTTGGGAAGGCCAACCCACTTAGGTTCTTAACCTTAATTATTTTCTGCCCCTCCTTCCCCTGTCCTTGCACGTTACTAACAAAAAAAAAAATTGCACTTTATTCATTTGCTTTTACTGTATTTGTGTTTCTTCCTACTTTATTACATTATTTTGTTTTGCTTCTTTTTAAAAGTACTCAATTGTATTTATTCTGCTACATTTATCACTGCTTGGTAGTAGCCTGATTAAATTGTAACTGTTATTCTAAGGCTTTTGGTTAAGCACTTGGGCTTCAGACCGGTTGTGGCAGGACAGGTAGCTTACATCCTTCTAAGTTGGGAATTGCTGATTGAAGGCCCAGTGTCTGTTATTCTAAAAGTGTATTGTTCTAGTTTAATCACTATGGTCTGCACTCTTGTGGGAGGAGAGGCTAGATTCTGCCCTTCTTGGCTGGGAATGTCTGGTTAAAAGCTTATTGTGCCTGCTTACTTGAACTGCTTATTTCTGAAATTGGTATGCCTTGTTTGCTGTAGCATAGACTAGATTCAGACCTGCTGAATCTAGTTTTATTTGTATAACTTGAGCACTAATCCAGGCCATCTTTTTTCTGAGAAGGTTCCCCTGCACCCTAGTGGCAGGGGTGTGCAGTTAGAACTTGACTGATCGAAGACTGCTGGAACGGGGCTCAGTTTCTAGCTTTTATTGGTTAACTGGTTAATTTGTTTGATCGTTTCCCGCTGTTCCTAGCTAGTATAGTCCAGATCGCAGGCTTTGCTGGTTTCAGGACTTTATTTTCTGTGTTCAGAGCTATCCAGACCTTGCTGTGGTAAAGGGAAGTTCTACTGCTTACCAGTGGGAGTGGTGAGCATTGTACAGCCTATCTAACACTAGAGGAGTGTTTCCAGCTCTGAAATTGTAATTTTATTAGCCTTTTTGGGCTGATGTCTACCCCTTTCAACTTTCTGGCTTAAAAACACATGTGTTTGAGTATTTTTTGCATTGTGCAGCACAGCAGGGCTATAGTTAAACTATTCCAGGTGCCAAAAAGTCTGCTCTTCAAATTTTCTCTTAGAACTAGCTGGTTTCTCAGTAGTAGCACTAAAATCTGAGCCGCTGTGACTAGCACTTGCTCTAGAATCTGCTGGAAACCACTAGGAAGCCTTAAACTGACACAAGCACTCAACTCTCCTTGTCAATAAGGAGAAATTATTCGTAGGCACTAAACAGCCTATAATTGCAAAGTACCTTGCAAAGGTAAGAGAAAACAGCTCATGTACTTTACAAAAAAGCACCTGAACGGGCATGTCCAACGGTCAGCTTCCAGTGATTTCTCCTGTCTACCTGGTGAATATGGGCATACTGGGGCAATGCAGCAACTGTCTCATGTACACAGACAACCCTCTCCTCCTACCACCCAACACTACAACCTGTGAGAGATGCACTTACATAGCCAAACTGGAAGCAAAGCTCTCTCCAGCCAAGATTGTGCTAGACAGTCAAGAGGAGAAGGTTAACACCTGCACCACACCTCAAGCAACACATAGCCCTTCTAAACTCACACCCTCAACACCCACACATAGCAACACTAAACCCACATATGCGGAAGCACAGGCAGGTATGACTATAGCCCTGAGCAGCATCCTGCCTTCGCCCAGAATGACACCACAGTATAAGGACATAATGATTGACTTCAACAATTGGCTAAGCTTCTGGTGTCATTCAAAGGGGATCCAGTATCTGTCTGCCTGGGATGACATGATCGACAAACCACAATGCTTTTTCAGAGATGGTCTGCACCTGTCACCCCTGGGATTCAGGTTACTGGCTAAAGCTCTTGCCACCCCTATAGTGCCTTTTTTAGGCAAGGTTCAAAGGACAAAACCACCACCGTAACAGATACAAGCATGCAAAATCTGAAGGTAATGCTACTCAATACTAGAAGTCTAAATCTCAAAATGCACTCTCTCGAGGCACTCCTAAAAATGGGGCACATCGATATCTGTGCAATAACTGAGACCTGGTTCAAGGCTCCAGAGAGCACCCCTGCAATACCAGGCTACAACTCTTACTACACTTTTCGGCCACCAAACCAAGACCGAAACACTAAATGTGGAGTAGTGTCCATATTCACCAAGGATATTCACACCTCCAGGCTAGCTGCCCAACACAATGCATCTGAAATTCTCCGGGTACAACTAACACTAGGTAAGACTGCAATCCAAACTGTAGCTTGCTACAGATCCCCCACCATGCCCCAAGATTCTCACTACACCTTTCTAAACATACTGGAAAATATTAACATACAACCAAACACCCTAATACTGGGTGATTTTAACTACCCTGCCATTAACTGGGAAAACTATTCGGGTACCAACACCTTTTCCCAACAGTTCTTGGAATTCATAAATTTTAACGCCCTGGATCAACTAATCCATTGTCCCACCACAAGCTCCAATATCCTGCTCCTGGTCATTACCAACATGGGAGATAGATGCTCCACACCATTGGTCAGTCCCTCATTGGTCAGATCTGACCATAACCAAATCACCCTTGACATCCACATCCCACCCCCAGTACAGAAACCTCCGTAAAAAAAGTTCTCCAAAGCCAACTTCATGCTATTCAAGTCAGAAATGACAAACTTCATGATACCCATTGCAGACGGGAGCTGAAAGTTCGACTGCTGAATCCTACACTAAGGCACTCTACAAGCACATCCACTCGTGCATGAATCGTGCCATCCCAAATAGAACCAAGACGCTCTCCTCCAAAAAAAGGAAGCCAATCTGGTGGTCTCCTGCCATAAACAAACTATACAAGAGAAGGAAGAAACTGTTGCAGAAAACAGAAAATCCCAGGATGCAAAAAACTCCCTTACCAGCCTCAGTAAGAAGCTGAGATCCCTCATAAAATCCTCCAAAGCTAGTTATGAAAATAAAACTGCCAAAGATTCCAAAGACAACCACAAGGCATTCTATATTTATGTCAAGAATCTAAATGGCAATGCTCAGATCTGCTCTGAGCTACAACAGACTGGAATTAAATATACTGATCCCAAGGATATTGCCAATATACTGGCAGATCGATTTTGTGCAAACTTCATCCCCCTCTCACTCCCTAAAGGGCCCATCTCAATACCAAAAGATTGCCAAATTCTGGTAATCACGGCCACATAGGTAGAAACCGCACTCTCCAAAGCTAAGAATACAGCATCCATGGGACCAGACAGAATCCTGAGCTGTGAACTACATGAACTATAAAATGAACTGGCACCTCACCTAAGTGTCATGTTTAATTATAGCCTCACCTCAGGCTTCATGCCCACTGAGTGGTGCACAGCTACAGTTATCCCACTCCACAAGGGGGGATCCACCTTGGATCCTGGGAACTACCATCCCATCAGTCTGATAAGCCTGATCTGCAAGGGCATGGAATGCATTATCATGGAACTTATGAACAAAGACATTGGCAACCTTCAAACACTGGACCCCACCCAGTTTGGGTTTGTGAAGGGCCAGTTTTGTCTCCTGAACCTGAGTGACTTCTTTGAATCAGTCTCCAGAGCTGTGGACGAGGGAAGGTGATCCAAACAGCCTATCTGGACCTTGCCAAGGCCTTTGACACTATCCCCCACTCTGGAATCATAGATAAACTTACTAAGCTGGGCATAAATCCCTACGTCACTCGATAGGTTGCCAACTGGCTTACTGACAGAACCCAGACTGTAAAAGTAGTCGACTCCAAATCCAGCTCTAGACAAGTGACAAGTGGAGTACCTCAGGGTTCAGTCCTGTGACTGCTCTTGTTTGGCATCTACTTCTATGAAATACAGGCTAACACTAAGGGACGCTGGCTAACAAAGTTCACAGATGACTGCAAACTGGGAGCCATTATTGAAATCCCAAATGATGTGGATATTCTACAAAAGGGCCTTACAGAAACAGATGCTTGGTGCCAGAGCCATGGGCTCAAGCTTAATGCCAAGAAATGCATAGTTATCTCCTTAGGGAAAAACCATGTACCCATGAATTACCACATAAGTGGCAGTACACTAAACACTGAAAGTGTGATGAGAGACTTAGGGACACAGGTGGACAGTGGTCTCACCTTAAATAACCACATCGCCACAACAGTCAGGAAATCCTTCTATGTGGCACACCTCATCACTAAGGGCTTTTCATCCAGGAAAAAAGGAGGTCATTGTCCCACTGTACTCATCCCTCATTAGACCCATTATAGAGTACAATGCCCCATTTGGTATGCACCTCACAGGATATCTGCAACAGCTGGAAAGGCCGCAGAAATACCTCACTAAAAGAATCACAGGTCTAAAGCAGATGCCATGCTGACTGTCTAAATAAACTCCAGCTATACTCTGTGGCATATCGTCTACTCAGAGGCGATCTCTGCTTAACATACAGAGCCATGTTAAACCCTTAGCTGTTGGACATGCTCCACTTAAAAAAATCCCAATCCCTCAGAGCCACATACTCCAGGGATATAAACCTTGTCATCACAATAAACAAAACATGCTGGAGGGATAGGTTCCTGACCCAGAGACTCCCCATACTCTGGAATAGACTGCCCATACATGTCAAGCAGAGCACCTCCTTGGCCCTCTTCAAAAGGAACCTTGACAATTGGATGGGAGATAGGAAATTCACCCCAGGGATCACGTCAGTCGCCCTGCTAGACAGGGATCCAGGGAAGTAAATATTGTGGGAAGAAATATCCAGGGAATTGTTATGGCTAGACTTGTATAGGCCCTAGGGCCAATAGCCTAGTACCAACCTATGAACCTAACCTAACGCTAGGCAATAAAGGTAAGCGCAAGAATGAGGAACACAGAAACAGTGTTTGAACTACAGCAACAGGCATTCTTAGCTGAATGAAGAATGATTACTGTGTGCATTTCTGAAGAATATACTTTTATTTGGCAAAGAAATATGGCAGTTTAAAAATGATAACAAATATTTCAGGTACTGCAACTAAAATTTCAAGAAACAACTAAAAAAATGTTAACTATACTTTGGCACCAAGGTAACTTTTTTTCATATTCTTTGTGTCTCCATCCCTGTTTAGTCACCTGGTGAGAGTAGAGTCCTTGATCTCCTGGAGTAACATTGTGCAGGGTGGCACAAAAGTAATTTGTGCCTCATCCTGCTTTTTTGCTTCTGCCTACTTAAGGGTACTGGGAAGGCTTTCATATCAGTGGTCTGAGGTATTTGCTTCATCTAACCTGAGACTGGGATCTCCCATATTTGAAGATATGCATGTGCCTTTCTTCTCATGTGTAGTACGGACTACAAACACCAGCTTGGTAGAGCCAAGTGCACCTCTCTAATCAAGTACTGTATACTGAATGCCTGCCGATGCACTGCAATAACTGGACGACCTCTTCCCCACCCACTGGGACATGAAAACATTCTTTAATCTATATATATATATATATATATATATATATATATATATATATATATATATATAAAGTCAATGTACAGAATAAGCTCAGATGGCATGGTGAAATAAAAGATCTCTTTAAGAACAGTAAGACGTAATATGAGGCAAGAGAAAGGGGATATTCAGGAAGTATGTTAAAAAGTATTTTTTCTTGGAAAAAGGAACCGACTTATGGAAAAGCCCTTCCACTGGAGAATTAGAAACTCAGCAGCATTATGAGACAGATATATAGACTGCCTTATGTGAAACTTGCACGTAGGCAATGTATTTAGTTATAAAAGTAAAATATGGGAAATAGACAAGGCATCTTCTGTCATATACAATTCTTCATTATGTGCTTCTTTATCCCATTTCATAAGAGTGAACACAGTGTCCAGGCTGTTTGCAAATATGTGTAACACAGTACTTTTCAGACAGAAGGGTTCAGTGTGATAAATAAGCTGTAATCCACTGAGGTTTTAGAGTGTAGATGCACTGAGTAGGCAGAGGTCTCAACTATTTATTTCTGTAGAAATAAAAAGAAAGCAGTCCTGCTATAGAAAAGTTAAGTTCAAACTTAACTGAAGGATTCTCCTTACAGGCCAGCCAAAGTCCATTATATCCAAGAAGGAAGCAAAAGGTTTTCACTTATTAATGTGAATGTAACCATACTCACGCATAACAACCTGCAAGTATATCACTTCTAACATCTGCTGAGACCATTATGGCACTATTATGCCACTCACATTTATATTCCTCACCTCTCCAGTTATACAGATTCACTTATTAATGTGAATGTAACCATACTCACGCATAACAACCTGCAAGTATATCACTTCTAACATCTGCTGAGACCATTATGGCACTATTATGCCACTCACATTTATATTCCTCACCTCTCCAGTTATACAGATTCCCTTATTAATGTGAATGTAACCATACTCACGCATAACAACCTGCAAGTATATCACTTCTAACATCTGCTGAGACCATTATGGCACTATTATGCCACTCACATTTATATTCCTCACCTCTCCAGTTATACAGATTCCCTTATTAATGTGAATGTAACCATACTCACGCATAACAACCTGCAAGTATATCACTTCTAACATCTGCTGAGACCATTATGGCACTATTATGCCACTCACATTTATATTCCTCACCTCTCCAGTTATACAGATTCACTTATTAATGTGAATGTAACCATACTCACGCATAACAACCTGCAAGTATATCACTTCTAACATCTGCTGAGACCATTATGGCACTATTATGCCACTCACATTTATATTCCTCACCTCTCCAGTTATACAGACAGACTTGTCTAAGAAATCCCATGAAACAGTGTGAATAAAACAAGTGCGGATTAACGTGAAAAACAGTAAATATATTTTCCACTGGTTTCTCTACTTTTTGTTTCTTCCTTTTAAAAAAAACTACCAAATTAAGTCAGTGACTCTTAGTAGTATAAAATGCTGCTCTACTAAACAGCAGATGAAGGCTGTGCTTTGTGTCAAGAGTTCCTATTATTCTTCTCCCGTACAGGCTTTAGAAGTGTAGACAAGGAATCAATGGAGTCCTTATAAGAACATATGGCTTGAAGGAAATGTCATCATGAAATATTATTCTGGAGATCTTCGTAAAAGAACTTGCGTTTAATAGTTATATAGTGCTTCCAACAGCAGAGTATTTCATACCTTTCAGATACTGTTTTACCGTGAATGGCTCATTTTTAGCTTGCATTCTTTATTTTTTTAATAGTAGGCAACATTTATAAAGGAGGCAGTAAGTGCTGAACAACAAGTTGACTTTTTCAATGCATTTGGCCAAACGATTAAAAAACTTTGATCAGAATACAAGCATGTCTAAAGGAGACTATCACAAAAATACTACATCAATTACTAAATATTGCAGCCTCTTAAAATGTTCTTTTTAATAGATCAATTAACATGCAGTACAGACTCTTACAGTGGTGTTTTTTTAATGAATACTACTTTGAGGCTAAGAAGTCTGTAAGTCTTCCTGTTTGTTTGTCTCTCTTCATGCTGTAGCAAACATTCCTTTTCATCTGGTGGGATTTATGTATTTAATTACTTGATTTGTTTATCAGTCTAAACACAGGAGTTCCCCACATTCGTTAAAGGCAAATGACAAAGCTCAGAAAATGTTTTTTTTACAATTCAGATACAGCTATACTGTCACAAACTAAATGTTCACTTATGACGTGCTTGGCACAAACTTTTTTTGACCTTCTCTTGCTGAGCATGTAATGCATCCCAGCATGCCAGTAATCCATTCAATGCTCTGTCACAGCCAATTAGAGGCATTATTATTGTTGGTGAGAGTCGAGTGATGGTGAGCTGTCATCTTTGGTGGATTATTATTTCCTGTATGCACCTGACATTTCCTTCTATACTCTGGTAGTTACTCGAGAATGCAGCATACAATAGGCACATTGAGAAAACATTGCTTGCTCCTATAAGTGGCTATCACTTCAGGCAGGTTACCCAACAGGAAGCTAACATTGTTAATAGGTACAACAGTCTCCACAAGAAAATCTTGTAGACAGAATACACTCTCCTGAGACACAAACATCATCTCCTTCACCCCAGGATGAATAAACCAGCTGTAGCTACTTTTCCATCCCTCCACCTGGGTTCTTTATCTCCCAGGCCCCTAATCAAAGCCAGGTCAGAAGGGTCATAATCAGGGCTTCATTCCTCTATTTCACAGAGACAACCAGCCAACTTCAAACTTAGTTGCACTGAGTTACAAGCAAATTAAAACCTATGGGCACTCTGTAAGTTAAAGCAGTATAATACATGGGTCTATATTAGATAACTGAAAGAGCAAGTCAGCGAATGCTCACATGAGTGAAGATGCTGGGACTCAAAAATGTGTTTGTGGGGTCAGGGTACAATGAGGAGTGGGATATTTGCCCTTTTCTCACTGTAGAGTGTCTTCGGCAGCTCCCCACAATAAGGAGTTCGATTTCTGGTGTTTTCGCTCATGTGAGCATTCGCTGACTTGCTCTTTCGGTTATCTAATATAGACCCTAATACATTACTAAAGAACTTCATCAAGCTACTCTGCATAAGGTACTCCACATTCAAGAAATTCTTATTTACTTTACATATTGCATGTATCTTTTTTGTATTGTCTTGATTTTATCTAGTTTAAAAGTGGAGCTTTTCTCCCCGGGCCTCTACTGAAAATGGACATGTATCCCAGTTAGACTAGCCCGGTCAACAAATGTAAAATAAAAAAATAAAAAAAAAATAAAAATAAAGTAACAGCAGTAGTATTAAACAGACAGCACCTAGCTAAAGAATTCTATAAGTCTTCTACCCACTAAAATGTGACTTACCACCACTGACAGCTCCCTAGTGAGCAGTCACTGATGATGTTATACTATATATGTGACTTACACCACTGACAGCTGCCTAGTGAGCAGTCACTGATGATGTTATACTATATATGTGACTTACACCACTGACAGCTGCCTAGTGAGCAGTCACTGATGATGTTATACTATATATGTGACTTACCACTACTGACAGCTGCCTAGTGAGCAGTCAATGATGATGTTATACTATATATGTGACTTACACCACTGACAGCTGCCTATTGAGCAGTCACTGATGATGTTATACTATATATGTGACTTACCACCACTGACAGCTGCCTATTGAGCAGTCACTGATGATGTTATACTACATATGCTATACCAGCAAAGAATGTTAGTACATCGACACATGTGACTGCAATGTGGCAGATAACATGACAACCTGTGACAATGTTTCATAGTACATCATACCTGTACTTCTAATCATAATTGTCATTTTCCCCTCTCCTGCCATGGAAGATTATTCCAAACAATGGATACTTGGTGCCCAGAAATCTCACCTCCAAACTGTCTTTCATAACTCCATTCTCTTGTATTTATCTTCATAAAGCTGACATCTCTGCACTCATTCCTCCTACATATAAACTATTCACCAGTCAGTGATCAGTAATCAGCAGTCACATGTGCATATATCTCTTCTTATCACAAGGTACTGCACAGTTGGGGTTCGAACATCCAGAAGGTCGAACACCAGAAGTTCGAATCTGGAAGTTCGAAAGGTGAAAATGTCAAAGCCGCGGAAGTCTGAATTCTTTCCCAGGGAAAGAATTTGTTAGACGTTTCTGCGGCTTCGACATTTTCTCCACTGTGGCGCGAAAGTTACCGAACGGGTTAAGGTAAGTGTGCGATTATGACGGATGTTGGGGTTAGGGTGAGGGTAAGGTAAGTGTGCGATAGTGACGGACTTTAGGTTTAGGGTGCGGGTAAGGTAAGTGTGCGATAGTGACGGACTTTAGGATTAGGGTGCAGGTAAGGTAAGTGTGCGATAGTGACAGACTTTAGGGTTACGGTGCGGGTAATGTAAGTGTGCGATAGTGATGGACTTTAGGGTTAGGGTGCGGGTAAGGTTAAGTGTGCGATAGTGGCGGACCTTAGGGTTAGGGTTTGGGTTAAGGTTAGTGCATAGGTAGTTGTGTATGTAAGGTTTAGTGTAGGTTTATAAGGTTTTTGGTGTGCTTGTGCTGTGTGTGTGTTTTTCGGAACAGCAAATTTTTTCCCTGGGAAAAAATTTGCTGTTCTGCTGTTTCGATGTTATTACATTTCGATCTTCCAAGTTCGAACATCTGGTGTTTGACCTTCTGGAAGTTCGATAATGTAATAGGAACCTGCACATTTGATCTACAGAAGTATTTTTTTGTCTGCTATGGCTAGAGAATACTTGTTACTAGCACAGATCAGACAGCTGGACTGCATATATATCACTGTGGTGTATGGCTGCCTTACTGCGTAAATAATATACTGATTCAATATTTAAACACTGGATTTAGTGTTCTATTACAGCACCATTTCACATGGTGTAGCTAGTCTGTTTTTAAGGTTGTAGTTACCCTGGATATCTCATGTCATACATGTACTAAAATCTGCTGTCATATTTGCTTCATATACTATATAACTGCACACCCACAAACTTACTTCTCTAACAAGTTAACCCAAGTCACTAAAGCAGTTTCTTTCATTCATTCATTCATTCTCTGATTATTTATATAATCCAATTCAGTCATATGGAAGAACTGGATACTGTCCAGCACTCAGTGGATGCAAGGCAGAAACCAATCCTAGATGGAGTGCCAGTCCATTATAGGACGTGCATGTGTGCGCGAGCACACACACACACACACACACACACACACACACACACACACACACACACACACACACACACACACACACACACACACACTCCTGTGGGAAATGAATGGATCACCATTTCTCCTATGAATCATATGACACATCTTTGTGATGTGGAAGGAAACTAAAACAACTGCAAAAACCCACAATGACACAGGGAGGACATGAAGATTCCACAAAAATAAAAAGGATCTCCACCTCATAATCATTCTGAAGAACCATGTATCAACTACTGTGAAGCAGCATTGTTAACCACTGCACCACTGTGCTGCCTTAAACCTACTCCAGTTAGCTACATATTACTTATGTATTTATTACTAATTTCATTTTGTTAATCAGCATAACTTCTTTGAGGAAAACGCTCCATTATAGGGTAGGCCCAGATTGTTGCATTACAACAGAAACCTGAACAAAAATTTTGAGACTCTAATCAGCAATACATCATATGTTTAGATGTTATTGTTATTACTGGAAAAAATTCAGACTTTATGCAGCAGCATTTGAAAGGCAAAACTGAACCTCACAGCCAGGAACCAACATTAATAGATCTAGAGTACTTGAGGACACAGTTACAGCTTTTGTTAACAAAACTGGGAATAAGAAAGAAACTAGACATGGCGTACATCCAATTTCAGTTCAGTGGTGGAGACAATACTTAATGAGAAAATAATGGAACATTTGCAGTTAGTTAAATCTCACAATTCCATAATGTGAGGGCCATAAACAGAAGATGATATTAAGAAGTTTACTTATTTCTTTCTTCATGTGTGTTTGAGTATGTGTGTGTCTGTGAAGACGTGTGTATGGGGTCACTGTTATAATGTCGAAACATGGTTTATCGAAACTGTGTTTCAGCGGACACGATTTAGCGAAAGTGTATTTTATCGAAAATGCACTTTCGTTAAATGGGGAGTGGGAAATTAAAGAAAGCATGTGGTTTGCATGCACTGTTAGTTGTAAATCAACGTATAGTGTTGATTTACAACTAACCAAGCTATCGCTGACAACGTGGTACAGTGAGGATAAGGGAATATTCCCTTTTGTCCACTGAGTGCGATCTTGGAGTGAGAATAATAAAGTAGGGGGGTGTGGCGGGTGCAGGGGGGTGTGCCCCCTTGCATAACACTGTTTAATGTAATTTTGTTTTTTTTTTTTCGTTTTCTTTTTTTGTTTTTGATTTTTTAGTGAAAGTGCATATTGTCGACAATATGCACTTTCGCTAAATTGTGGATTGTGTTTTCGATAATACAACAGTAACCCATGTATGGCATGAATAAGTGTGTATCCAGGTAAACTAAACTAATGAGCAATGCCTGCAACATTGGGTGGGGGAACCACTAGACATTAGAGATACTTAATAATACATGGGTCAAGGGATGCTAGTCATCAGGGACACTTATTTAACAATATATGGGTTGTGGGATGCTAGATGTCAGGGCTATTTGTTTAACAATACATGGGTCAGGGACCGCTGGTCATTAGGAGTACTTGTTTAATAATATATGGGATGGGGGAAAGCTAGACATCAGGGATACTTGTTTAATAACACATGGGTTGGGGGAAAGCTAGGCATCAGGGATACTTTTTTAATAACACATGGGTTGGGGAAAGGTAGATATCAGGGATACTTGTTTAATAAATACATGGGTCAGAGAATGCTAGACATCAGGGATACTTGTTTAATAAATATACAGGTTGGAGAATTCTAGACACCAGGGATACTTGTTTAATAATACATGGGTTGGGGAACGCTAGATATCAGGGATACATATTTAATAATACATGGGTCGGGGGAAAGCTAGATACCAAGGCTACTTGTTTAATAATACATGGGTTGAGGGAAAGCTAGACACCAGGGCTGCTTGTTTAATAATACATGGGTCAGGAAACCACTAGACATCAGAGATACTTAATAATACATGGGTCAAGGGATGCTAGACATCAGAGATACTTATTTAATAATACATTGGTCAAGGGACGCTAGACATGAGGGACACTTATTTAATAATACATGGGTCATGGGACACTGGACGTCAGGGCTATTTGTTTAATAATACATGGGTCAGGGACTGCTAGACATCAGGGATACTTGTTTAATAATACATGGGTTGGGGGAAAGCTAGACACCAGGGCTGCTTGTTTAATAATACATGGCTCTGGAAACCACTAGAGATCAGAGATACTTAATAATACATGGGTCAAGGGATGCTAGACATCAGAGATACTTATTTAATAATACATGGGTCAAGGGAAGCTAGACATGAGATACACTTATTTAATAATACATGGGTCGTGGGACACTAGACATCAGGGCTATTTGTTTAATAATACATGGGTCAGAGGAAACCTAGACATCAGGGATACTTGTTTAATAACACATGGGTTGAGGGAAAGGTAGACATCAGGGATACTTGTTTAACAAATACATAGGTCGGGGAATGCCTGACATCAGGGATACTTGTTTAGTAATACGTGTGTTGGGGGAAAGCTAGGCAGCAAGGCTACTTGTTTAATAATAAATGGGTCAGGGGAAAGCTAGACACCAGGGCTACTTGTTTAATAATACATGGGTTGGGGAAAGCTAGACATCAGGGATAGTTGTTGATATACTTATTCAATAACGTGCAACCCATCTGAAAAGAACCATTTTTAATTAAACTTATTTGATCATTCAAATTTATAATAAAGGATTTCAAAAGTAATTTATTTTTATTGTTATATTGTATATACAAGGATTGGATTTTAATGAACATTTGAACCAGGTGAAGGCATACTACTGAGACACTAGTTTGTTTTATTATTTTCTGAAAAAAAGTTTAATTTTAAGCTCCATTTAGACTAAATTGTTTGTTTAAATGATTATAACTATATGGCCTGACTTGAGCATTAGGGCATGTAAACTTTCACAAAAAATTGTTATCCTTGATTTTACATTAGTAAATTAAATCAGAACAGGAACTGGCCCATGTTAAGTCAGTCTTACTAGAATTAAAGCTTTGCTGAAAAGATGACAGGACTGGAAAAGGGTGTCCCAGTCTCATACTATTGTATCTTAATGTATACAATATACATACCAAGACCTCATGAAACATTAGAAAATTAGAGAAATGGTGCTTCTCTAGGTAAGATCACCACAAACAGAAGAGGAAGAGTACATAAATAAGAAATAGTAAAGGGCGAGAGGAATGATGGCTAGAGAAATTAATACAATCTCTGTAGAGCAGCTGTTAGCATTGCTGCTTTACTATACTTAATTCTCCACCTCATTTCCAGCTGGGGTCTGGCTGTGTGAAGTCTGCATGTCCTTTCTGGGATCAGATAAGACTTCACATGGCTGCTCCATTATTCTCCTGTATCAAAACGATATGCTGTAGGTGAACTGGTGGCCCTCCAAACTGCCAGTAGATAAGTATACAGCAAGTTTGTGTAACATGTGTATGAGTGTGTGTGTGTGTGTGTGTGTGTGTGTGTGTGTGTGTGTGTGTGTGTGTGTGTGTGTGTGTGTGTGTGTGTGTGCACGTGTGTGTGTGCACGTGTGTGTGTGTGTGTGTGTGTGTGTGTGTGTGTGTGTATGTGTGCACGTGTGTGTGTGTGTGTGTATGTGTGTGTGTGTGTGTATGTGTGTGTATGTGTGCACGTGTGTGCATACATGATCTTATGATGGACTGGTGACTCCTTCAGAGCTAGTTCTGTGCCTTATGCCTAGTGGATGCTGGACTATGTTGCGGCTTCTTTGTATACCTACACAGGATAAAGAAAGTATTGAAAATGAATGAATAAAATGTATACATATGTATGCATGTTGAGAAAGGAGGCAATGCACATAAAAAAAGATTGTGTCTGCCCTGTATTTCTAAGGAAAGATAGACTACTTGGGTCTAATGTGTTGCTAAGACAGCTGTAAGTGTTGGGGGGGGGGAGTAAAAACTTCAAAATAGAGCAGAGAGTATTAATCCATTTACTTGCTGGAAAATGTCAGCTGCCTTAAAGGCATGCCTTCAGGATATTCAGGGAATGGAGTGTGGATCTTCTCACAGTAAAGTGATTCAGTAAACGTGTATAACAGAGCGGCTGTAATGAACTGAAAGGCAGTTGTAATATCCACATATAGTTAAACACACATACTGTCAGTGATGGTAAAAAAAAATATGTGGGAGATATAATGTAACAAATGTAAATCAATAGTGAGCACCCATTAGAAGCCTTACTCCAACATTTGGACTCGGGGCAATCGTATGGGATATACCCTTTATTGGTATCTCCCTAGGAAAGCAATGCCTAGTGTATGCAGAGCTGCAGCAAGGGTGGGGTGGGAGAGGTGGATACCTGGGTTGCAAGCAGTCAGTGTTTAACTGCGAGCACTGATCAGGCCCCAGTTTGTCCCTGCAGTAATGCTGCTTAAATGACAAGGACACTCAGTGTGATTAATTAACAGTTTAGCAATCTTCGTACTCCAACTTCAGATATGAGACAAAACGTTAGAGAAGTTTACCTAAACTGCTAAACTTTAGAGGGGAGCTCCATGTAGCAGTTCAAGTTTAGAAAAAAAAAAAAAAAGATTAAATGGTTTGATTTTTTTTTCCCTGCTCGTGGGGGGTACCAAACAGGGAACAGCCCACGTTCATGGACAACTTAGTTATGGTACTGAATGTGCACATATATGTTAAAGCAATAGCACATCCAACTATATTCAGGGATGAAATCTATGAAAGATGCAGTCAGTAACTTGGTACAAGTGTTTTGATTTGTGAGTAAAGGTCCAAATTCTGAAGTCCATATCTAATGTAAAATTATATACTAGTGGAAAATATTAATAACTATGAAAATAGACCCTAGGGGGGTACACAATAAAGCTAAGTGACAGCCGGGTTTACAAAATTTATTAAAAGTATTCACTCCACTGCAAAACGAATAAACAACAAAAAAAAAAAAAAACGGATGAGAATTTTAACAGAGCTCTGGTTATAGAATTTAATGCAAGTTCTACCTTGGTTAAAAGTATAATAGAAAAGGAATGGAATAGGTTCACATCTATTACGGACCTAGATAGAATAAAGTACAGTTTTGTACCTACCATAAATGTTGATGTTAGAGTGTATACACTGCTGCAGTCATTACACTTGGGTTATCCTGCTGTCAGGCGGTTCCCCAATTGGCCTGAGTTCCAAAGTCTTGGTCCGGCGTCAGTTGCTGTCGCCTCTTCCCTGACGTCAGTGCGATAGGGGTATATAAGATGCAGCCGATGCCATTTTCTTCAGTTTTTCTTGCCCCAGATGTCAGGTGCCCCCAAAAAGGTAGGCAATTCAAACTGCTAATAAAACATACATAAGAAAAGCAATCAACAACTTTCAGTTACCAGCAAATACTCCCCATAGGTAGTAAAGGGTAGAAGACATAGGTACGTACCAGCAAGTAAGAGGGGAAGGAGGGAGGGTAACCTGGACTGCAGCAGTGTATACACTCGAACATCTACATTTATGGTAGGTACAAAACTGTACTATGTTCATCGTGTTACACTGCTGCAGTCATTACACTTGGGTAGAATCCCAAAGCTGAGGTAGGGTGGCTGGTTCTATAAGGCATTAGGGGTGGCTATAAGGCCCTGCAGCACTGCAGTGGCAAAGCCAGCTCTTCTGGATTTAGAGTATAGATAGTAAAATAAAACAAAGGCTTCCACCACAATGAAAAGTTCACTGAGAAGTTCTGTTAAAATGTAGGCTTTAATAAAACAGGATAAGTGCTTTCAGTTAAAAAACCTTCTTCAGATCAGGTTTTTTAACTGAAAGCGCTTATCCTGTTTAACCTGCAACTTGAACAGCACAATTTGTGCTTTTTATTTTTTCGTTTTATTAAAGCCTACATTTTAACAGAACTTCTCAGTGAACTTTTCATTGTGGTGGAAGCCTTTTTTTCATTTTACTATTTTTGCCTATTAAGGCTTCCTCTGGAGGTGGTTTTTGGTTTGGTTGTTTGTGATTTAGAGTATAGAGGCAGATGGTAATGCTTGGTGAAGGTATGTACAGAACTCCAAGTTGCTGCTTCCAAAATGTCCTTGGTAGGTACTCCTCTGAGGTAGGCAGTTGAAGTGGTTGTTGGCCTGGTGGAATGAGACCTAATGCTGTTAGGTACAGGTTTCCCATGGTGTATATAAAAGAAACGTATACTGTGTCCTATCCATTTTGAAATAGTCT
The DNA here is from genome assembly GCF_019279795.1 of Protopterus annectens. Lineage (NCBI taxonomy): Eukaryota > Metazoa > Chordata > Ceratodontiformes > Protopteridae > Protopterus > Protopterus annectens. The sequence goes on from NC_056740.1 coordinate 500,217, forward strand.
GTTTTGAAATGGGTTTTCCCTGTGCTCCTGCAGCATATGCTACCAATAATTGCTCAGTTTTTCTGAAAGCTTTGGTTTTGTCCAAGTAGAAGCGTAACTGCCTGTGTATGTCCAAAGAGTGCAGAAGTCTCTCCCCTTTATTCTGTGGATTTGGATAAAAAGTTGGCAAGTGAATAGTTTGGTTTAGAGCCATACTTGATACCACCTTTGGCATAAAAGTAGGGTTTGTTCTTAAAGACACCCTGTCTTGGTAGAAAATGATGAAAGGTTCCACTGCCATTAGTGCCTGTAATTCTGAAAGTCTTCGTGCTGATGTTATTGCCAGGAGCAGAGCAGTTTTCCAAGAGACATATTTTAAATCTGCAGTGTTAGCTGGCTCAAAAGAAGGTAAAGTTAATTTTTCCAACACAAAGTTGAGGTCCCAAGTTGGAGTAGGTGCTCTACGGGGCGGTTTATGTTTTTAGCCCCTCTGAGGTACTGTTTTAGCAAGGGATTAGAGAAAATTGGTGGATCCGTGTTGTAATGAGCAGAGATGGCAGAGGCGTGGATCTTGATGGATGAAAAGGAGAGGCCTTTGTCCAGCATCTCAGTTAAATATTGTAGAATCTGAGGAATGTTTGGGACAAGAGGGTCAAGGCTGTGAGCCTGGTTCCAGGCACAGAATCTCTTCCGTTTATCCGAATAGGCTTTCCTGGTGCTAGGCCTTCTGGCCTCCAGAATGACATCCATAACAGCTTTGGAGAGAGGCATTGCTTGCTTGACTAAGGAATTTTCCATGCAGCCAGTTAAAGTCTTTAGCTGGCTGTGAAGTATCTGATTGTTGTGCTGAGTCAGAAGATGTGGGATTTGAGGCAAAATCCAGGGTGGTCCTTTTGCTAAGTTCTTTAAGATTGGGTACCAGTGCTGGTGTGGCCAGTCTGGGGCAATCAGGATCATCTTTGGCTCTTCTTGCCTGGCTTTTATGAGTACCTTTGGAAGGAGAGGTAGTGGTGGGAAAGCATATACTTGTAGGTTTTTCCAGCTGAATGAGAGGGCATTCACTTTCCATGCTTGTGGGTGGTAAGTCCTTGTGTAGAATTTCTGTAGTTGGCAGTTCATTGGGGATGCAAACAGATCTATGTCCGGGCTCCACCATTTTTGTGTTATCATTCTGAATATTTGTGGATTGAATTCCCATTCGTGGGGATCCATGATGTTTCTGCTTAAGTCGTCTGCCAGTGCGTTTTTCTCTCCTGGCAGGAATTGTGATTGCAGATGAACTTGATAGGTTAGAGCTGTGTTCCACAAGGTCATGGCTTGTCTGCAGAGGGGATAGGAGTGAGTGCCCCCTTGCTTGTTTATGTACCACATATCTGTGGTGTTGTCTGTATTTAGTAGTAGCTGTCCTGGATGCAGAAGGTCCTTGAAAGCTATAAGGGCATTTTGTACAGCTAGCATCTCTTTTTGATTGATGTGAAGATGCCTTTGTTCTGCGAGCCACTTGCCCTGAATACATTTTCCTGCCATGTGCGCTCCCCAGGCATAATCCGATGCATCTGTTGTCAGTGTTTGCCTGGCTGTGGGTTGAGTGAAAGGCTGTCGTTTGTTGAGGTGACAAGCTTGAGACCACCATCGAAACTCCTGTTGAAGGCAAGGAATTAGTGGTATTACTGTTTCCAAACTTTGACAGTGTTGAGACCAGACACTCTTTAGGTACCATTGTAGTTTCCTTATATGCAGTCTGGCATATGGAATTAGTAGTATGCAAGATGCCATGTAACCCAAGGCCTGCAAAATTTTTTTTGCAGGGAGTTGGGTCCTTGTTGCCATCAATTGAAAATATTGAGTCAGTTGTCCTTGCTTGTCTGGCGTGAGATAAGCCATCTGGGCCGTTGTATTCAAGCTGGCACCCAGGAATATTATCTCTTGTGAGGGCACTAGTTTTGATTTCTTTTCATTTACTATGTACCCTAGGCATCTTAATAACTTTTTTACAAATGCCAGATGCTTTAGAAGAATGTCCTTGCTCTCTGCTTGAATCAGGCTGTCGTCCAGGTCCGGATAAATTTGAATTCCTTTCTGTCTGCAAAATGCAATTACTGGTGCCAGGCACTTTGTAAAGACCCTGGGCGCAGTAGATAAGCCAAAGGGCAGTGGAGAGAATTGGTAGTGCATTGAACCAGCTATGAATCTGAGGTATCTTCTGCAGTTTTGTCTGATAGGGACATGCAGGTATGCCTCCTTGAGGTCCAAAGTTATGAGCCAAGCTTTCTTGCCCAGCACGGGAAGAAGCTGCTGTAGTGTCAACATTTTGAATTTTGGAACATCCAGGTAAGTGTTTAGAGAAGAAAGATCCAGAATGGGCCTCCAGGCTTTATCCTTTCTGGGAACCAGAAATAGTCTTGAGTAAAATCCTTGTCCTTGCTCCTGTGGTGGTACCTTTTGAATAGCTCTCATGTCCATGAGTGCTGTAATTTGTTTTTGAGCCTCTGCCCATTGATTTGGTGGCAGATTTGGCATTCCTTTTAACCTTGGCAGAGTGTGAAAGTGGAACCTGTAACCTTGAGATACAATGTTGAGAACCCATTTGTCTTTGGTGAACATATGCCAATTGTGATAGAAAAGTGCCAGTTTTCCTCCCAAGGGGGCTGCCAAGAGAGAACTGTTTGGCAGCTGTAGTGGGAAGTCATTGGGGCTGTTTTTTATATGGTTGAGGCCTGTCTTCCCCTTCTTTCTGGGTTGATGCACCCCATTGTTGTGGCCTGTAAGGACCTTGTGGTTGACCTCTACCTCTTGGACGTCTGTATCTGCCCTTTGAGGTCTGTCTGTAATTGGAATGGACCAGTTCTTTGTTGGCTAATTTCTGCTAAATCGAGGAGGTTGAACCTGTAAGAAATCCTTCACCGCTTGCATAGATTTTGCCTTATCCTCCATTTACTTTAATACCTCTTCTGCCTTAACTCCAAATAACATCCTGCTGCAAAGGTGCATCCAATAGTTTTGCTTTAACATGATCTGGTAACGTATGTTCCTTTAAACAAGCATGTCTTCTAATGACAGAACCTGTAACTGCTGCTCTACAGGAGGCCTCTAAAGAATCAAAACCACATTGCAAAGTATGTTTTCCCACTTGTTCAGCTGCATGCAATAAATCCTGCATTTCCCTAAAATTAGGAGGATCTAAGTTTGGAAGCATTTTTTGTTTCAACTGAGACATCAAATATTGCTGATATTTTAGCATGTGAAACTGGCAATTTAATGCCCTCATTGCTAAAGTTGCAGATGCAGATACTTTCTTCCCCCATCTGTCTAATGCTCTGGAATCTCTGTCAGAGGGGACTGGATTCTTTGCTGATGAGGCCTTAACCCCTTTGCGGCCCTGAGAAATAGTTTCAGGGTCAGCAACAGGGCTTTAATAAAGAAATTTGTGAGAATCAGGGACTCTGTAGTATCTGTCAGGCTTAACTTGGGCTGGAGGTAAAGAATCAGGATTTAAGCTGGATTCAGTATACACATCATCCACAATATCTAACACTGGCGGAATAGCAAGGGCAGGAACGGCCCTAGGTCAACTGGTGCCCTAGGCAAAAGGGCTCCACGGTGCCCCTCACCACACTACCTGGTGCCCCCATCCTGGTCTACCTACACCAAATAAATACTGGAAAAGCGCCCCTGCTAGACCGGCACCCTAGGTGACTGCCTAGTTGGCCTATGTCTAAGGCCGGCTATGAGCAAGGGGTCTGTGTTGAGGTAATAAAAGGAAGTCTCTGAGCCTTTTCTTGGATTCTGAGTAATCCTGGCCCTCCCAATGGAAATGCTCCCTCATGGTATGTAAGGTTTCCCCAAAGGAGTAGTCCTCAGGCAGAGAGGCTGATGGAACTGATTCCTCAGCATCAGAATCCTCATAAGGGGGTAAAGAGTATCCTAGGTCTGAGGATGAATCTGAAGAGATGGATACCTGGTCAGATGAGTCATAGTCTGCATCCTGTCTAGGCCTTTTATCAGGAGGGGGATGGGACCCCCTGATCAGAGTGATTAGGTCTTTGGCCATTTTGAGTATTTGTTTCTTAGGCATGGAGGCCTGTCCTGGTGAATGTTGAATTTGTTTCTTTGTTTTTAAAGGAGGTTTAGACTTAGCAGAAGATTTAATGGTTAACTGAGTAGGTCTGAAAACACCCTCTGAAGCTACGGGTTGTTCAGCTACACTGGATCCCCCTGAAGGGTTAGTCTCAGTAGGCTGAAAATCTTGTGCGTCCGAAGGCCCAGCCATCTCCACGTGGGAGTCAGAGGCGGCCTGTGGTTCTAAAGAAGCGGTCATCAGGCGCTTAGCTGAAAACCGGAGAACCAGCGACTGGCCTAGAAGAGGCTTCGTCGTCAGTTTTGGGCCTCGGATGCCTGTCCTTGTCTTTGCACTTTCTATGCATTCCGGTCGTCGGTAGTTCCGATGGCATGGTGTAATTGAATTTCCGGCCAAAATAATGTTGGGCAAAATCAAACTGACGTTTAATAGTGCGCTTGTTAAACCTAGCACAGAACCGACAACCAGTGATGTTGTGGTCTGGACCTAGGCATGGGATGCAATAAGAATGGAAATCCTTATGAGGTATTTGCTTCCCACAAGAAATACAGTTATTAACTTTTATGACATCGGTCTGAGGCAAGAAAAAGTTTCCCCAACGGGGTACTTTGCTTTGTAGAAGACTTCGGTTCTGGATTCGGAATGAAAATCTCAGGAGTCGGCCGACCGGCACTTGCGAACTGCTTTTGCTTTGGGCACCGTGCGGCAAGAAAGACAGAAGAAAATGGCGTCGGCTGCATCTTATATACCCCTGTTGCACTGACGTCAGGGAAGAGGCGACAGCAACCAACGCCGGACCAAGACTTTGGAACTCAGGCCGACTGGGGAACCGCCTGATGGCAGGATAACTCAAGTGTAATGACTGCAGCAGTGTAACACGATGAACATCTAAAGAAAAGTTGAGTAGTTTACAAAAATTCTAGCAGCTTAAATAATTTATTGGAAAGGAATTATACGACAAAATTAGGAAGTATTAACACAAGAAGAAAAGGAACATTTAAATATGGGCATTGTGCTCAATGTCCATATATTTACAACAAAGAAACCATGTATTTAGAAAGTAGAAAAATTGTATTAGAGGGGGAAAGAATACAGTAATTGTGAAGACATGGGGATAGTGTACCTGGCAAAATGCGTGTGCTGTCAAGCATTTTATGTGGGAAAGACAGAACGTAAACTAAAAAGAAGAATTTACGAGCATTTGTATGAGGTACAAAAAAAAAAAAAGAAACAAATGCACTTTATAAACATCAATTAGAGTGCTTGGATGCACATTATTTATTCTTTGTATTAGAAAAGGTGAGAAAGGATGAAAGCGGTGGCTTATGGGAAGAAAGAATTGAATATAGAGAGCTTTGGTGGCAACTAACTTTGCAAGCCAACAAATGGCCAGGGCTAAATGATTGTATCTCAATAGTCCCCCTTCTTAAATTAAGAGCTGCTAAATTATAAGGTCTTAGAATATGAACTGATAGTTTTTAGGGTTTTATTTTAATCACATATTTACTATTCTTTATTCTTGTTCATTTATTTTAAAATGATTTTTTTAATAGGACAATGAGGTTTTAAGACACAGTTTGAAACATATTTAACAATTTCATTTTATTTTCATATATATTTATTTCTTGTATTCATTTTTTATTTGGCCTAAGAATTTTTTGTCTGTCTCTTTCATAAGATTTTTAAACAGGTGATTTACAGTAAATGTTTTAGAATTTTTTTTTTTAAATTACTGTCTTTTACCATAAGGTGGTGCTATAATTAAGTTTGCATAAGGTTTTATCATTTACAATTATTTTAATATTTATTTATTTTTTTATAGTACTCAGTTTTTATAATAATAACATTTGTATGCAATTTCCTATCATTCATTTTTTTTTCTTAGATGTCTTGAACAGTTTTTTTATACATGAATTTTGTTTTTAATACATATATACACTTTGTTTCTACTGTTCTTTTAAATGTTTGTGTCATGCTTAATTGGAAGTCCTTGATTGGATCTTTTTAATTTGAAAGTATTTAAATAACCACTGGAGACAAACCAGCCCACATCTGAAGAAGTTTCAAACGAAAACGTGTTTATTCATTTTGCAGTGGAGTGAATACTTTTAATAAACTTTGCAACCCCGGCTGTCGCTTAGCTTTATTGTGTAACTTCCGAGGGTCTATTTTTGTAGTTATTAGTGTTTTCTTGGACTACTTGGCTTTTTTTTTGGAACTAGTGGAAAATATATTAACACTCTCTCTCTCTCTCACTAGAGTGCACGTGACAAACAGCAGATATGCATGTGTTGCAAATGTAAGTCTCACTGAAGAACCAAATATCCCTGAAACTTTAAACTGTCAACTAGAAGAATTCACTTGCTATGTTTTGGAGTTGACAAGATCTGAATTAAAAAAAAAGTAAAGTTGTATCCCTCTGTATAAATGAAGAGCCTTCGATTTGCATTGTGTTGCTGTGTAATTTTAGTGTTATGGAATAATTATTTTTGGGATGGTTCCTCAGTCAATGATATTTCACAAGAATACAAACCAACTCTGGCTTGTAATAAAACTTCATTCAGCAATGCCATTATGATTGTTTTCCTTAGCAATAACTGGCCTGAGAAAGAAAAAGACACTCCCAAACAGTACAAAACAAGTCAGAAGAGCAATGCATGGCTGTCAGTCCTCTTGAAGGAAACCATCAGTACCATCATGTAACTGAATTTTCCCATGGAAAGCAGCCATCTGATTTAACAAATTAAAATAAAAAATGTTTTTAAATGGGAACTAGAGTTGCAAATGTAAATAGCAGAAACTGCAGCAATGGCAATTTAGGACTTGCCACATAAAATTAAAATTTGTATCCTGTGCTTCCAGTTTAAAAACAGAATGTATATACAATAATGAGAGAATGTATGTATATGCCAAATCAGATTTTTGTCTTTGCTAATATTATATTACAAGCTGCTTCCAATGACAGAACTGAGACACAGATGTAGAAACCTGAAACTTAATTTTATGACAGAAACTTTAATTAGGCGTTTCTGTACATGTCAAAGCTCACAGGGCTAATGACAGCACTTTGCTGGACAAAAAAAAGAGGGAGACAGCCATAGTGACTCACTGCCTCTATTATTTTATCAGCATTTACCAAACATGATACCATTTTAAACTACATATGACATATACTTATTTATATCTTGTTATCAGTAGTATATTATATACTTACCTGTCAATCAGGTTCCTTAAATATCTTCCCCATTGTCTATCCTATAGCTTTCCATTTATAAAAAGAAAATGGAAGGTATCTCCTAAAGTTAAAGTTCCCTCAGCTGCGGTGTTCTTTCCCATTTTTATGGTTGTATCAGATAATAAAAGCAGAAAAATTATTATGGGTAGCCCTTCTGGTTCAAAATCCTTCTTTCCTAGGGTCATTATAACAGGACATGTTTATGACACACACAAACACAAACTGTAAATAGGATCATAGGAGGTTCCTAGGCTATTAGGCCTGAGGCACTTATAAGCCTAGCCAAGAGTTTAGCCCATGTTTAGACAAGTCAGCACCCAAAGCCCCAGTCCAGCAGGGGCACAGATGTAATCCCAGGGGTCTATTTTCTGTTTCCCATCCAGTTATCCAGGTTGCACTTAAAAAGGGATAATGAGGTACTCTGCTGGACATGAAGAGGGAGTCTATTCCACAGATGGGGAGTCACTGGGACACAAATCGGTCCCGCCAACAAGTCCTATTGATGTCACAGACCATGTTGAGGATGCACATGCAGGTTACTCGAGTGGAGCTTGACTTGCGGATATGCAGCAGTCCCATCAAGGTGGGGTCTGAAATTGCTTTGCATGCCAGACAGAGGTCACCTCTGATGAGTCTGTATGAAACTGAGTAGAGGGACAGGGCTTTTAGCCTATCTATGTTGGGTAGATGTTTGAGGTCCTGGATTCTCCTGGTGAGGAATCTCTGGTCTCTCCAGTTGCTGCATGTGCTTTGCAAGGCACATGCCAAAGGGGGCAGTGTACTCAATAATTGGCCTTATAAGGGAAGAATACAGGGATGTTATGACCTCTTATCCCTGGATGAGATACCCTTACTTATGAGGTGGGCCATGTAGAAAGCTTTCCATACAATGGAAGCAACATGGTGGTCAAAAGTCAGGTTGCTATCAACCTGGGTGCCCAAAACCCTCACTACTGATTGTGTACTTAGGACATTGTTATTACTGTGATAACATGTGGGGACGTCACTCTCCCCAAAGGAGATGATGATGCATTTTTTACCATTCAGCTTGAGGCCATATTTGTTTGGGTGAGACCCTCTTGGAGGACATCCACATCACTTGGCACCCAGCATGCAGTCATCTGCAAACTTTGTCAGCCATAGCCCACTGGTTTTGGCCTGCACCTCAGAGAAGTATATCCCGAATAACAGAGGCCCCAAGACCGATCCCTGGGGTACGCTGCTCATTACGGATTTACTGCTTGAGGTGGTTTCCCCTATTTTGATTAGGTGGGTTCTATCAGTGAGCCAGTTTGCTACCCATCTGGTAACATATGGATTGATGCCTAGTTGAGAGAGTTTATCTACTATGCCTGCGTGGGGAATAGTGTCGAAGGCTTTGGCCAGGTCAAGGTAGGTGGTGTGCACCATCTTCCCCTCGTCCATGGCTTTGGTGACTGTCTCAAAGAAGTTGACCAGATTTAACAGACATGACCTCCCCTTGACAAAGCCAAACAGTGTGGGGTTGAGTGTTTGGAGGTTGCCAATGTCCGTGTTAATGAGGTCCATGATAATCCATTCCATGGTCTTGCAGATCAGCCTAGTTAGGCTGATGGGTCTATAATTTCCTGGATCGGTGGATGCTCCACCTTTGTGTAAAGGAATGACAATGACTTCCCTCCACTCGGCTGGGACAAAGCTGGTACTCAGGCCTTGGTTGAATAGGGTCCCTAATGGTGCTGCAAGTTCATGCCTGAATTCATGTAGGATTCAGCCTGGGATGTTATCAGGTCCCATGAAGGCTGTATTTTTTGCCTTTGAGACGGCAGTGATGACCTGTTCCCTAGCAATAAGGGGTGGGGGGCAGGTACTGGGGATGTCCTGATTTACTGATGGAGGGGACAAAGGGGAGAAGTTTTTGCTGAATCTGTCAGCCAGTAGACTGGCTATATCTACAGCATTTGTGTATGTGGTGTCCTTGACTACCAGTTTTGAACAGATCTGGGTGCTTCCTTTGAGGCTGAGGACATATGTGAAGAAGGCCTTATGATTGTCTCTAGTAGATGTGGCCAACTTGGACTCTAAGTTGGCCTTAGAGGATTTCACTAGTGCTCTTATTTGCTTGTTCAGTAAGGATTGCTTCCAATTGGGCACCTGCTCCTTCTTGGTCCTGGACAGCAATGTTTTCCTTTTATTATATAGTTTATTTATTGCAGATGTCCATCAAACAGGTTTACTCTTCCTTGCAGAGCATGATTTTGTCCTGTCAGGTATTCCTGATTCCATGCATCTATATAAATGCTCATATAGTACTTTTTTGTAGATTTGGACATTGGTGCCAGTTCCTACCGTGGGGTAGGGGGATCTGTAGCTGTTTATACCATTCCTCAGGAGGTTGTAATCAGCTTTGGAGAAGTTAGTTTGTTGGACCCTAGCTACAGGGGGTCAGGAGCGATGGTGACTTCGAAAGTGACCGCTTTATGGTTGGATCTTACCAGGGAGGATGATACTGTAGGGGTGCTGAGTGGTTACTCATGTTGGTTAATACCAAGTCCAAGATATTATTGACTAGCTGTTCCAAGGCATTTGCATCGATAAAATCGAGGAATCTCTGGGCATTTGTGTTCTGGCACGAATACTTTTTTCACTCTATGGTTGGGTAATTAAAGTCACCCAGGATCAGGGTAAAGGGTTAAATCTTGATAGATGTAAATAAGTCCAGATAGGTGGAGTGGGCATCTTGAGTCAAATTTGGGGACCTGTAGCTAGCTATAACTTGAATAGGGGTCTTTTCAATGGTTAACTGCACCTGGAGTGTTGCCTGTGCATCATACTGTTTGACCAGCCTGGAGGTGTGTGTCTTTAATATATACTGAAACTCCACCTCCTTTGGCTTTGCTGCTCCCAGTTTGGGGTCTAAACATATGACAGAATGAGTAACCAGGTAAGGCTGGGGTGCTTTCTGCAGCTTTGAACCAGGTTTCTTTGACTGCACAAATGTCAGCATCTTCCATGGTTAAGAATGCTTGCAATGAGTGCAGTTTCATTCATCAAAAAGGACATGGTGCCGTTTTGGAAGGAAAAAGAAACACAATACCAAAATAATTTTAAATCTTCACAGAAAAGCAATATATATGAATAGAACCATAGAAAGGACAAACAATACAAAGATCACTGGCTGCCACGTCAGTTTTCTTTGCAGAATTCATCTCTATTAGCATTTGTATTGTTTATAGTACACATACAAATCCAGGAGGAAAAGCAGCTTTACTCAAGCATAAGCTCTGTGAAGCATTAGGGTGGAACAGAATGCATTAAAAGAAAGCCTGAGCTGGCTGTATGCCAAGTCACACATGAAACAAGCATTTTAAGAAGTAATGGCTGCAGGGTGAGGTAAGCCACCAGCCAGGTGCAACAGAATTATAACACTTTGAGTCACCCCGCCCTCTCAAAGGTAAGTGTCTGTGAGCAGGCACGTTAAAAAAAATCCTACCAACCTCAACAATGCTAGGGTAAGCAAGAGCTTTTTATTTCACAAGAAATGTAATACTTGCAGTTTTAAGGCCAATATTCAAACTATTGCTTAAACTGGCTATTCTTGGGAGGGGATAGTTTTTTTTTTTATTTTGTGTGGAAGAAGAATTCAAGGTTGTCCTTTTTCATGTATGCTTCCATCTTTTGATACCCTATATAACAACCTGATGAATTGGAATAGTAATGTGAATCCAAACGTAAAGTGAAGCCAAACTGCACACAGTAATATGGATGTTAAGGCATTTCACAACTGAAGAGGTGAAGACCAGCATCTGAATGTTAGCTACTCATACAAACATAGTTTGTAATCCTGTACATGCATATATTTATGTTATTGACCATGTAGGCTCAAAAATGATACATTTTTTTTCAGAGGAGAAATACAATTAGGACCCTTAAAGTTATGTATCACCAAACACAAACCACGTCCCGGCACTATTAAGGCTGTCCTTTGTCTCTCCCTTTTTCTGCTGAACCTCCGTAATGTTTTAACCAGCATAAACCACGAATAACGAGTAGTTGAAAACTAATTTCTTTAATATAAACAACCAAAACAAGTTTAAAAACACCTCAGATTTAGCGCTTTCATCTCCCACAACGGAGACTTCCTCAGAATCCACTTGAAAACAGGAATAACGACGGAGATGGTCCTGCTATCTTTGACAACTACAGAGACTTGGACTTTGATGTATGGCTTAATAAATCATTCACACGGAGCGGAAAAGGAAAAGACAAACCAGGTACCAGGGAATCTGTTAATACAGTTACATATAAAGACAAATGTAAGGACTTTAAGAAACTTTTATTTAAATACAAGTCCTTAACTGTGGAAAACTGGTACCTTGAAAAATGTGTAAAAGAAAAGATAGTTCCTAAAGGACTTAGAATTAACAAATTTCCCAACAGTAGTTTTCATGATGAAATGTTTTTTAAAAAAGTATGTGATATTTTAAATGAATGTGGATTGACAATTTTAAGGGCAATGATTGAACATAACACTAAAGTCTTGGAGAAGTTGAAAAGTGATATTGACAAAATTCATGTTGATATTAATAATGATTTACTGCACTCTTTGGAAGAATATAAAGTGGTATATTACAGAACACTGCATGATGCGGACATGGCAGCAAACATCAACATTAATCGTAAGTTAAAGAAATTGGATAGGGATATTTCAGTGTATGAAAAGGGGAATGCGTACAATTTGGGAAAACCGATCCCTAATCAGAGGTCTAGCAACTATTTTAAACCTTCTTTTCAGAATAGGAATAATAATTATTTCCAACAAAGAGGGGCTTTTAGGGAGAAACGTTGGGAACGTGAAGTAATAGATGTTAATAACCAAACGTATTACGACCAATTCCCTAATCTTGAAGGGGCAGGTAGTATGACTAACAATGATGCCCCCGTAGAAACAGAGGAAATACGGAGATCGGAGAGGTTGAGAAATAGGAATCAGCAGACCTCCTATGCACAAGCTACATCAGGAAATAATGCAGGGTTGGGGAGGGGATATCGTGAACAGAATTTTCATTAACCCCTGCCCCTGAATTAACACATGATTTGGATATTGAATACACTACTGATGCTGACAATACTGATTTTAATGGGATTTTAAATACTTACAACAATTTTAATATTTTTAACTATACAGATATTATTGTTGATAAAAGTTTTTTTGAATTGTTTATAAAAGGTTTTACCTTTGTTCCAGTGGTAAAACCTAGCATTGACAAATTCATCCTGGATATTAAACTATTTACACGCAAACTTAATTTTAGGCACATATTCAATGATAGAACTGAACATAATAAGATGAACCCTTTAGCTAGGCGTAGCATATACAATCCACCCTTACAATATGAAATTCTGAATTTTGAAAGATGTGTAATCAACAAAATTCGGGATGAACATAAAGTAAGAAATAGGGTGCAAAGTAATTTGGACAAAAAGGAAATGAAATTATTACATGATTTAAGTAACAATAATAAAATACGAGTGATGAAGCCAGATAAGGGGGGAGGTATAGTCATCATGGACAAATGGGACTATACCAAGAGAATGAAAGACATTTTGGATAAAGACCACCAGTACTGTTTGGTGACTAAAAACGAGATAAACATACTGTACAGAAAGATAGATTTAATTTTAGATGACAATTTGTTCTGTGGCATGATAGATCTCGAGTTACACAAGTTTTTGACAGTACCAAAACCAGTTATACCAGCAATTTTTGGTATACCGAAGATACACAAGTCAGTGGTGGATCCCCCCATGAGACCAATAGTGGCCTCGCAAGGATCAAAAACTCAGACCATGGCAATTTATGTAGACACTATGACCAAGGAATTTTATGATAGATACGAACATATAATCAAAGATTCATGGGATTTTTTGACCAAAATTAATGAAAGTGCCTACAGTGATGAAACGTATTTTATAACAGTAGATGTTAAAGATTTATTTTCCGTTATTCCACAAACCATTGGTATGGAATGGTTTGAAGAGGTGCTTACAGAGATGAAATTTCTTACACCTATTCAATATAGAATGGTCCTAGAATGTATGGAATTAGTGTTAAAATATAATTTTGTATATTTTGAAGGAGATTACTACCATCAGAAAGAAGGGGTAGCGATGGGGTCTGCCTGCGCACCAGTTTACGCTAATATAATTATGCTACACTGGGAAAAACAATATGTTTTTAAATCTGCGTACAATCAATACATTGTCAAGTATTTTAGGTTCCTGGATGATATCTTTATTTTATGGAATGGAAGTAGGGAGAATATAATGGATTTTTTAAAGTATATCAATCACACTACCTCTTTTTTGAGTTTTGTGCATCAAATAGAAAAAGATGAAATACACTTCCTAGACATTAAGTTGAGTAAAGATAAAACAAGAAAATGTTACAAATCAAATGTATTTAGGAAGGAACATTTTTCCAATTCCTACCTCCATTACTGTAGTGATCACCCATATCAACTAAAGAAAAATGTGGTCAAGGGACAAATGATTAGGATGGCGAGGATGATATCAGAGGAAGAAGATTTCTTGAATGAAATGAAATATGTGGAGACAATGTTTATTGAAAGAGGTTATCCTAAAGATATCATAATACCTATAAAAGAATATGTAACGCAGGGCAGGCGGACCAGATACAAACCTCTGATATGTAAGAGGGTTAATATTACAAGTGACAATGAGACACACAATAATAACAACAATGTCAACATTATTAATTTTAACATGGATGGTAGCGATGAAAACAATGGGATTAGTAATAAATTCACACCATATCTTACTATTACTTATTACAAAGATATAGGGTGGTTGAAGAAGAGCATCTATGAAGTTTGGAACATGTTCAAAAATATGGCAGTAAAAACTGATGTTTTTAAGAGTGAGCTTAAACTCAGTTTTAGAAGAAACATGAACATAAAGAATACTTTAGAGAGAAAGAAAATAGAGAAGGAAGGGACTAGTAAAAAATATGGGACTTTTAAGTGTGGCCGATGTGCACAATGCCCATACATTGCAGATACAAAGGAATTAACACTACCCAATTTACACTTGACTTTAAAAGCTAAAAAATACAGCACCTGTTATTCCAAAGGTGTTGTATATTTAGTAAAGTGCAAAGCGTGTCAAAAATATTATGTTGGGAAAACTGAAAGGCAGCTTAAAAATAGAATATATGAGCACATAAGAGACATAAATAGGCACAATGACAATAATGCTCTATATCGTCATGCAATAGAATGCCAAAAAGCTGACTATAAATTTTGGGTACTGGAAGCAGTAGAATGTATGGAACGAGGGGGTGATTGGGAAACCAAAGTGGAATACAGGGAGATGATATGGCAACTCAGACTTGATGCCTGTGGTATTTGGGGTCTGAATGACCATATATCTATCACCCCTGCACTGAAAATTTTAGCCAACGACCCAAAAATTAAAATGGTATAAAAAGTATTCCTATTTAAGTTCATTAAAAGGTTTTCAAACACTGTTAAATGTTCCTAAATGTTTATAAATGTTTTTAAATGTTTTCTAAAAATGTGTGTGTTTCTGAAGTGTTCTTTTAAATGCTTTTAAATGCTTTGGGACATGTGTTTTGAATATGGCTTTGAAATGGTTATTGAAATGTTCTCTTAAAATGAATTTGAGAAATGGATTATGAAATGTATTTTGAAGTGGGTCTTTGGAATGTTCTTTGAATATGGTGAATGTCCTATTGGTAGTTCATACATTTGTACATTAGAAGTTTTTAAACAATTCAAGATAGGATTATTTATGGGATTTTTTACACATAATTAATTTTACAAAGTTATTAACTAAATCATAGTATTAAATTAATATTATATCAATATTATATTATTTATATTTATTCATATTTAAGATATATATATATATATTTATAATATTATTTATTTAATTAACTATTTGCATATTTATATATATGTGTTATCATTATTGTCAGCATTTTTTAGGTATTGTATAGTATATGTTTTTTGATCAGCATCAAGATATTTTATTTATTTATTTATTAATTATTTATCAAATGATCTTACTATTTATGCACTATTTATGCACTTTATGATTCAGTCAGTACTTTCAATGGAAGCAATATTTGGAATTTTCATCTTATCTAACTTTATATGGTCTAACATGAAGAAGTGATGCCCTTTTAAATTCAAATCTAACTGCAAAGCAATTAATTAATTAACTACTGTTGGGAATTAATGTACAATATAAAAGGAATGTTTGGATCAGTTTTCAAGTGGATTCTGAGGAAGTCTCCGTTGTGGGAGATGAAAGCGCTAAATCTGAGGTGTTTTTAAACTTGTTTTGGTTGTTTATATTAAAGAAATTAGTTTTCAACTACTCGTTATTCGTGGTTTATGCTGGTTAAAACATTACGGAGGTTCAGCAGAAAAAGGGAGAGACAAAGGACAGCCTTAATAGTGCCGGGACGTGGTTTGTGTTTGGTGATACATACCCTTAAAGTTATAACAAGAACCTGCAGGATGGTATGTCAGCAGCGTATGTATACATACATAGTGGTAATACTTCCTTTAATTCTCCACATAGTTTGTGTAAATTAGGTCTTCTTCTGTATTAATTGCCATTAAGAATTGCAGTTCTAACATATCAATTTATATGTAACATGCTGTTCAATTTGTATGCATGGGGTTGACCTTGTCAATATATACTTTACAGGTTTGAATGTATCAGCTCTTATGATATGCTTTAGAACTTTTCAATTGCTTGATATGGATGTTCTACTTATGTAGCGAATTTTTTTTTTTACTTTTATTTACCATAAATTTTGTGGTGGTGCTGCGGTAGCGTTGTCGCCTCACAGTTAGACGTTGCCCTTTCGATTCTCAGTTAGAGCGTCTTCTGTGTGGCGACATGCATGAATGGGCGTTCCTTCGTTGAAGGTTGTGTATTAGGCCCGGCTAGCCAGCATGTAAAAATCTACTGCCAATCATTAGCGGACCGGAGTTCCGCTGTGGCGACCCCATAACCGGGAAAAGCAGAAAGACACAATTTACCATAAATTTTGCAGGTTCTGTTGCATTTGTATATATGTTTCAGTTTATGTCACGTGGTAGATCCTTTCCTCAAGACAACAGAGGAAAAAGAAAGAAAGATAGAAGGAAAGATAGAAAGAAAGATAAAAAGAAAAGAAAGCTTCTGATGATTACTACACATACAAGAGTGATATCATTTTACAGTGTTCCTTCCATTCTTGAAGAGTCAAAAGCAGTTGCATTCCAGTGGGAATTTTTCAGGCAGACAGCTAATCAAAGCAGAATGTACACATTTACAAAAATGAAGTGATAAAAACATGAAGCAATCCTTAAGTTGTCATGTATTCAAAGTGAGTGCTTTTGTATTTCAAACTTCATCGGATACAATGTTTCTTGCATGTACACTCTGTCCTGGTTAGCTGTCCACCTGCAAAATACCTACAGGAATACATCAGAGGATCACTTCAAACAAAAAGGCTTTTCCTTTTCTTTTTACTTGTAGATCCAAGGGAGAACCAGGCACTCCACTGGGTTTGAAGAACCTATAAGGGGATCTTCTCCACATTAGGTAGCCCTAGCCCACATCTGTTTATTTGTTTATCCATTTTTGATAAAGGGACCACTAGAATCATATGGCCATTTAATTACATAAATGTTAAAAAGTAGGATATATGCCATATAGTCAAGCAAAAAAGATGTAACTGTCCATCCCCTGGAGTGGCTGAAGCTTTTCTTCTGCAGGAATTATTTTATTTTATTTACTACTTCAAAACTAGTGTGCAAGCCTGAACTACAAAGATCCATTTTAGGCATGGCTCAGAGAAGATGAAAGATTCAGAGATGACTACATTTCATGACAAGATGTGCGAGTTAAAAAAGATCAAAGCAGCCATCAAATACAAACAGTACAAGAACAGTCACCATTCTAGTAAAATACACAAATATCAAATACAAGTAGTTTCACATTCAATAACAGTAAATAACATGTAATGCAGTAATATGTTACAGTGGTATACAATGTTCTCAGGGAGTTTCATTAAACTGATTTATTCATTATCTGGAAGTATAACAAAGATTAATTGAACACGTAAAATTTGTAACAAATAGTATAGTAATGCACTATGTTCTCGAAGTATAATAAAATATATTGTCCTTTGACATGAAAAGGGAATGGCAGCACAAGTTACTTAAGTCAAAAGGCACAGTGAACAGTGCACAGTGTAAACACAGTTTAGTGTGCGTGTGCACAAAGACACACACACACACACACACGCACACGCATAAGCACACGCACACACACACACACACACACACACACACACACACACACGCACACACACGCGCACACACACACACACACACACACACACACACACACACACACACACACACACACACACACACGCACACACACATGCACACACACATGCACACACACGCACACGCACGCATGCGTGCATGTGCCTCTTGTCTATCTTAGTTACCCGTCTCATAGGTCTAACCATTCGAGATAAACACTTAAGATTTTTTTCTCACAAAGGTATTTAATAAAGTGTTAGGTAATGGGGAAGAAATTTTAAATTGCTTCTTTTAGTCAATAAGAAAAGTGTCTGTTAAACTTTAATCACCTACTAAATCCTAACAAAGTGCTTGGTCTGAAAATTCAAGAAGGTGTATTGTAAAACTTAATCTGGCAGAGTCAAAGGTATCACACTGCCTTTGTGTTCAACTGTTTTATTCTGAAGAAGAAATTTGTACATGTAGCAGATGAATAACTATTGGTGTCTGTCACGGCTGTGGCACACACACAGCAGTGGGTCTGGCCACTTTTTTCTAGCAGCATACTTGTGTGACACAAAATTCTAAGGGGCTAAGTAATCCTATTATACGAACTGGCTATCATGGCTACCACATGAAAAACCCAAAAGCTCAGCACCACAGATTTTCTGGATGTGAAACATCTAGATACATGATAGTCAAACAGTTACAAGCATATCTCTCAAATTCTTGGAGCAAGAATTCTGGATAATGCCAAAAATAATGGTCCAAAATGAGTGACAAAGTTTACATTTTGCTCATATAAACATAGAAAGTTGCTAAAATAACAGGTTATACATTAGTGTGCATCACAAATTTTATGAGGAACTGACGAAATATGAGCAAAAATCTGGTCAATCTTCAAACTTGTGTATAGTTTAGAGGTCTGTTTAAAAAATCCCAAAGGAAATTAGAATGACTCAGCTTTGTTGTAAGGATGTGTTAGTGTCATGATGAAGTGACCTCAAAGGTGAAAACTGCATCCTGAATTTACAGCTACAAGTCACGTACATGTTAAGGAATGATTCCCATTTAGAAGACTGAAACATAAGTGAAACAAACACAGAAAACAAACAGAACAGCGGACTAACTGAAAATAGGTAAATAACATTTTGGGAATTAAGAAATATCCCTTTCTCCTACGTCTACAACTGTGCAAAATAGAGTTAGAATTTATATTTAGTACGGTTTGGAGGCAGAGGACTTGTTTCTCAAAAATACTGATTGTTTATTGCTGCTCTGTAAAAACATTATTTATTTATATTTATTGAGCTTGTTTCTCGAGTTAATCTTAAAGCATATTTTGTTTGTGTGATACTGATTTAGGGTCTTCTTCATTTATAGCTGTTAGTCTTATGGACCAATAAAATGATTATGTGGACCGAGAGTGGTAAATCCTCCTAAATTGTTTGAAACTACAATAAAAAAAAAAAAAGAACATACAACAGGGACATTTGGAGATAGCAAAATGAGATCTCTGGTACTAGTTTAGTGCAGTGGCCTGGATTTGATAGACAATGAAGACTTAGGGAAAAAGTTGCAAGAGATTCCAAACAGTTCCAAACAGAAGCTCATTTGCACTTGTAATGGGCTCTTTGATCTTAACTGATGGTGATACCTATTTTAAATAGCCAGATGTTATTCGCATTGACTGATTTGAGTCTACTGCAGTAGATTCATAATGCCTGTAAGGAAAAGTATGCCAGACTTGAGTGACAATTTATTTATTTTATTTATTTCAGTTTGATAACTGGGGAAGTCCACTGGCCAGAAGAACCCATTTTCAGTGGAGGCCTGGGGAGAAAAGCTGCATAACTAAGCAAATTACAATATAAAACAGTACAGTATAAAACAAGCAAATTACAATATAGAAATTACAGTATAGACTATAAAAGATAGCTCATACATATTAAACTGAGATAGTAAGACAAAGGTGAAGTTGATTAGAGGCTAAGTACAAATGGTAGCATTTACATCAAATGTAGCAGAAATGGGTAAAATATTCATTAGACAATGGAACATTCTGAAGGTGGGAAAAGTTTTAGTAGAAGTGCGCAGTTGTGGATGATATGTGTCAAAGGCTGGAGTTCAGAAAGAGATAAATATAGTACAATAAGTGGGGTAGAGGACAGTCAGGTAGTGGTAGTAGAACTCAGATGGAAGTTGTAAGGAATAGTATGGAGAGTCGGGGAAGAGTTTGGGGTTCAGGTAGGGAAGGAGCAGGGACACATCCATTTAGAGGACAGGTAGGAGTGTAAGAAAGATTTAAAGTTAGGGAGATGCGAGACAGTTCGAAGATGGGATGGAAGTGAGTTCCAAAGTTTGGACAGGGAGTATGAAAGCAGGAATTGGCTGGGAGGTCAAAATGGTTTATGTACTTGAAGGAGGTTTTGGCTTTTTGATCTTAGTAGGCAATTTGGGATATAAGGGATTAAGGAGGTGGAGAGGGAAGGGCAGCTAGAAGGCTTAAAAATGGGTTTGTGGGCGGTAGTTAGCTTTATGAATTTTAGGTAGTTAGGCAGTTCTAGCCAACTTAGGGGTTGAAGAGAGAGGCGGTGATGAGATGAGGTTTTGGAGTGTGTGGTGAATTTGCATATTTTATTGTAGCAGGCTTCTAATTTGGACTGTAATCCAAGCTGAATGTTGTTGCACAGAGGGGCACCGTATAGCAGGGAGGGGAGGAGTTTAGAGGATGCAAGGGCTTTTCTGGTGGTTGGGGTGAGGAAATGGTGATGTCGGTATAGGAGACTTAATTTTTTATGGGTTTTTTTGATGGCAGTATTAATATGGATGTCAAATTTTAAGTGTTCATCAATGATGACACCTAGTAACTTAGTATATGAAACAATTTCAGTAAGTGTATTATCTTGACTTAGTATAGAGAAAGAGGCTTTGTTGAATGTGGTGGCTTTGGATGGTGCAAAAATCATTAGCTTAGTTTTGGTAGCATTTAAGGCTAGGTGATGGTGTTGCATCCAGGTTTCAATTTTGGTAAAAGCTGATTGGGTTTTTAACTGTAAGTCTGAAGGGGAGTCAGCAGACCAGATGATTGTGGAATCGTCTGCATACTGAATTAGAGCGATATCAGGGAGAGAATGGTGATAGTTGTTGCTAAATATGTTAAAGAGTAGGGGGCCAAGAACAGATCCCTGGGGACACCTGTGGGGGTAGGAAGGAAGGTGGAAATAGAAGATTTCCATTTGACAGCTTGGTATCTATTGGGGAGGTAGCTAAAGAACCAGGCTACAGAGGAGGGGGATAGGTTGAGAAAGGATAACTGAGATAGGAGGATAGGGTGGGATATGCTGTCAAAAGCTTTTGATAGATCCAGGAATAGGGTAGATACTAACTTGCCAGAGTCACGGGCCTGGTTAATGCATTCTAGCAAAGACAGAAGGGCAGTGATTGTGCTATGGCTGGGACGAAAGCTATGTTGAGTTATGTTAAGGAGGTTATTGTGTGTCAGATGTGTCATTAGTTGTAAGTGGATGCATTTTTCCAGGATTTTTGATAATGGGGAGAGGATAGCGATGGGCCTGAAATTAGTGGTGTCATTGTTCTTGCCACCTTTGCGGAGAGGAACGATGAATGTGTGTTTCCATACAGAAGGGACATGGGACTCTTGGATGCATTTATTGATAAGTATGGAAACTTGCAGGGCTATGCTGTTAGCTACTAATTTGAGGTACAGAGGTGGTAGATTATCAGGGACAGTACTACAGGATTTTAGCTGGAGTAATAGTTTTTTATGTTGCTTGTAGGGATGGGGTGGAGTTTTAATGTGGGAAGGTCAGTATTGGTGGAAAGGAGGGGTGCTTGTGGAGGAGAGTTAGGTGGTGGGTAAGCAAAGGAAGTGGTAGGTTTAGCTATACAGTTTACAAAGAAGGTGCTGAATGAGGAAGCAATGTCAGGGTCAGAGAGGTTAGGGTTAGGGCAAGGGTTAGCTTTGTCTCCAGGATTAAGGAGAGAGGAGACTGTATTCCAGAACTTTTTTGGGTTGCTGGGGAGCTCAGATTGAAGCTTGGTATAGTATGATTTCTGATCTCTGGTTATT
Source organism: Protopterus annectens (assembly GCF_019279795.1). Classification (NCBI taxonomy): domain Eukaryota; kingdom Metazoa; phylum Chordata; order Ceratodontiformes; family Protopteridae; genus Protopterus; species Protopterus annectens. The sequence continues at coordinate 521,936 of NC_056740.1, forward strand.
AGTTTTTTTACGGTATTCCAGAGTTGTTTAAATTCTATTAGAATATTAGGTAGTTTACATTTATGGTATTGTCTCCACTTTTTATCTCGTTGGAGCATGATTTGTGTGGTCTCTTTTGATAACCAGGGACAAATATGTGACTTGACCCTTTTGGTTCTGAGTGGAGCAAGGCTATTTAGTAAGTTTAGGAAGGTTTCGTTAAAATGGGTGATAGCATTGTCAAGGGGTAGGGTTCTTAGGACAGACCAGTCTGTTTGGTCTAGACAGTTAGTGAAATAGTGAGGGGTAAAATTAGAGAGGTTACGAGTTTGAATGTAGTGGCGCTGTTTATGGGTATGAGATGGGTGGCGGATGGCGAAGGCGGGCATGTGGTCACTAATAGGGTCTGGAAGGATACCTGAAGAGGAGATGTTATTAGGGTAAGATACTAAAATCCAGTCGAGGATGGTACCTGAGTCTCCATTTTTGTTAGGCCTAGTGGGAGATTGGATGATTTGGCAGAAATTAAAAAGGTTGATTGCTTGGGAAGGGGGTTGAGAAATGATATTTGCCCAGTTGATATTTATGTCACCAAGAATAAAGGTTTCATTTTTAATATTGGGAGAGAACCAAGAAAGAATATCTTCTAGTATTGGAATATTGTTATTGCTGGGGGGATATATATGGTTGCTATGCATATGGATTTATGGTTATTGATCTTTAGGTGGACTATTGCTATTTCTGATGTGGAGAAATTTGGAGTGGGGTTAGTAAAAGAAGTGACTGTGTAAGAGGAGGAGTAGATGATGGCTACACCACCTCCTTTTTTGTTGGGCCTATCATTGCATATAATTTGATAGCCAGGGGGCAGTATTTCTGAGTCTTTTATGTTAGGCTTAAGCCAGGTTTCAGAGATGGCTATGATATCAGGGTGATTATGTAAGAGCCAAGCATGGAGACTGGGGATTTTGTTACATACATTTTGTGCATTTAATGTGGTGAAGTGGATGGAATGAGGAGTGAGGATATGTGTGGGTATATGGTTAGGTGTGGAGTTGTTGGGGCCGGGATTGGGATGAATATCAACAGACAGAGAGAGGAAGAGTAGGCCTAGTAGACGATGTATATGTGTAGTGATAGAATGAGGTTCGAGTATATATATAGGAGAACTGGAAGGGGGAGGGGGAAAATCGGTCTGCGGTGGGGTGCTGGCACGCACACAAGGAGGTCAGACTAAAAGGTAGCACAGCAAGGTAACAGTAAATTGTTTTCTAAACACACATGTTAACTCAATCTTGTAGGGGGGTCTCCTTTTAATGGTGACTTTCTATATGCCAGGCGAGTAGGTCAGATTCAAGGTGTCTTCGGGAGTTATCCAGAAGTATTCCTTTTTACTAAATGCAGAGAGGGAGGACCCAGAGCTGAAATACTCTATTGAGCCCCAGTTTGAGTGTAGTCACTATAATCTGCTGACGCCATTTTGCCTACCCTCTAAATCCCAACAACAGCAACAACAGCAAATAGCCCACAGTTTACTTCTGAAGCATTAATAATCTCTGTAAAGGTGAACGGCATAAAGAATTTCATATCTGCTTCTCATCATATGAGTACAATTGAGTAGCAGAAAGCTTTCTTCAAATGTTTAAAAAAGCAAATGTTTAAGAATGTCTGTGTATCATTTGTTTCCCTAACTTGTATAATCCATTGCTATTAATTACTTATTGTAATTAAGCTGAGGCTGGAAAAGGTCCCTGTGGTTCAGTCAACACTCCTGCTGAAAACAAATATACTAATAAATAAAAAGGAATGACTGGATAATGAATGATTCCTGTATTTAGATGCTTGTTTGTTTATCTATACCTTGGAAAACCAAATACCAAAGAGTTGCAGAGGAGCATTTGTCCAGTAGGTAAGCCACTGATTAAGGAGAAGCAGAGCAGATTCCTCCCTGGCTATGGAATAGCAGGATCACCTTGTTGTCCTTGCTTAAATACTGGAGGAGTCAGTACTGTCTACTTGTGTTTTACAGATTTAGAGAAGGCATATGATTATGCACCAGGAGGGTCTTGTCGAAGTGCTTCAATAGTATGGGGTCTCAAGATTTTTGTTGTATTCTATTTAGCTCCCATATCTGAGGAATGAGATTTGTCTCCATATTCTCATTATTAAGTCAAATCCATCGAAAAAATGAACAGGAGTCCGCCAAGTGTGTATCTTGTCTCCTTTCCAGTTTGTGGTGTTCATGAGCAGTATACCAAGAGGCAGCTGAGGTCTGTACAGAATCCATTTTCAGACATAGTGTTTGCAGTCTGCATCTTTGTTGTTAACAGATGATGTTATCTCAGCTTCAGGTAACTGTAATCATCAGTGTGTGCTGGACTTGGAACACTTTGTTGTTAACACTGAGATGACTGAGAAGATAATCAGCACTGTTAAGTCAGAGGTCGTGTTTGTTTTTCTGGAAAAGAGTAGACTGTTCTGTCCAGTAAGTGGAAAGTAACTACCTTGGGTGAAGGAGATTACGTATCTTGGAGTCTTGTTCATGTCTGAAGGTAGAGAGAATTAGACGATCAGTCAATGGGCTGGTGCTGTAGCAGAAGCAGTACTACAGACATTGTTCCAGACTGCCATGAGGAAATGGGTGCTAAGTCTTACGACAATCCTGTCAGTTCATCTGTTTAGTATCCCAGTCCTTATGCCACCAACGTTGGGTAGTGACTGAAAACATGAGAGCATGGATACAAGAGGCAGCCATTATGTTCCTTTACAGGGTAGCTGGACTCACACTCAATGAAACAGTCCCCCAGACAAGAAGATGACAGTGGCCTTTTCTCAGACTTACTAATCTCAGGAAAAACATCACAGTCATGAATTCAGAAATAGCAAACCCTGAAGCCCTTCCACCCTTACTGAACAAAAAGGAATGTATGGCTATCTTGGACTTCAGTGACATACATTGGTATGTTCACATGCTCAGCACCACACATAATTTTTCAGATTACAGTCAGGGAATCAAATTACTAGATTGCAGTTCCTCCTTTGAGTTGGTGACAGCTCCCAGGGTATTCTACAAGTGTTTTGATTTACTCACGATGACATTCAGGTTAAGCATATACTTTTAAGAGCACATCGTGTCATTGAATGTAATTTCATCAAAAGCAAAAACAGTGAGTGCTGTTTGCTGAAATTACTTTTGCCGAGAGTGGAGTTTGCTTTTTTCTCCACTGTTGTGTGACCTCAGAGTTGGTATATATAAGTCTGGGGGTGGGGGTGCAAGGGGCCTTGCTTCCTCTGGAAAAACAGAATTGTCGAGTTGTTCTTCAAAGATGGTTTTGGTGAATGTTTTTTGTTTTTTTCCATTCATTGAAATTACCTTTGATGACTCAACATAAATTCCTTAATTCATCTATTTAATAGGGCTTCTAGGTATCTCATCATATGGTAGATAGGTAATAGGCATCACAGCAAACCTAAGCCAGTGATGCGGAATGTTCTTGCACAACCAGGAAGCCACCAACATTTGCAGGAAGAAGCCAAACATAAACCACAGCCATATTATGGATTGTAGGTGGAAAGCAGTCCTAGGCCAAATAATGCAACCATCTACCTATCTTGGACTGTTAGATAAATGTATTGGTACCATCCAGTCCTAAAGGTCAAAGAGGAAAGTGTTTTTGGAAAGTTATACCTTCCATCCTGAAAAGACACAAAAATATAGATATCGCTGGACATGTGATGGCAAGTAGCACAAGGTTTCTACATATCAGAGCTATTTAGTCTTTATCAATAATGCATGCAGTGTAATATCACCCACAGGAGACAAAGGTCCCAGGATGTCAAATCACAAAGCCCTGTAGAAATAGTCAGTGTCACAGCTGATTAATTAATTCCACCTCCAGGCAAATATGGTCACACATGTTAATGTAAATGGCTTCAGTCACTAACAACCTCCTCCTCCTGACAACAACCTAATAACCAGGCTGATATGTACAGTTCAGAAATCATGCTTGGAGATGGCACCTTTTCACAACAAACACTGTGTATTTATAAATAGTAGGATTGGTGGTACAGCTAACAAATACAGGATGGCATCCCTCATGTATGACAAACAAAAAGAATACAGGCAGCTACAGCCAAACACAGACATGTTGCCAATACTGAAGAACTGCAGTTAATGCCAAGGTACACCATAATTATTTTAAGAAGACCGCAATCAGTTCTTGGTAAAAGTAAATCCCTAAATCTACAAAAAGAGGTGCCTCTTCCATCTGGAGCAGATTTAATGGCAAATACAGAAGCAACACCTTGCAGCAGAGTATGGCAGGGATCCAGGACTAACAATACAACTGAACATGTTACCTGCATTAGCCTTTCTGACAAATGAAAAGGTTCAGGATGCAATCAATAAGGTGGCTGCAATGACACTAGCCAAGGTTAAGGGTATTCTTCACATCATTTCACGAAATGCAACTACATCATTACAGGCCCAAGAAAAGGTGGCAAAATATCTTACAAGTTGCATGCTGAAGTATGTCTTATCAGTATTCTCCATCAGACAATGGAATGTGCACAAACATGTGGAATGTAATCTTCCTGGGAAACAAAACCAAGGGCTGACCTTGTGCGTGCACATTACAGTGTTGTTTAGGTGCCATTTGAATGGTAGTCTGCAGCAGCAGATGGTGATTCTGCAGAATCAGTAGGACACTACTGATAAGGGGATAAGTAAAGTACAGTTATGTACACTTACCATAAATGTAGATTTTCGAGTGTATTCACTGTTGCAGTCATTACATTTGGGTAATCTGCTGGCAGGTTGCCCTCAGTCGGCCTGATTAACAAAGTCTTGGGTCCTGCATCGGTTGCTGTCCTTTCTTCCATGACGTCAGGTTGTCAGGGGTATAAAACATGCAGCCGACGCCATTACATCAGTTTTTATTGCCCCAGATATCAGGTGCCCCCCAAATGGGGAGCAAAGTATATAATTAATTTAAAACACAAAAATATACCTGCAAACAAAAGCAAATACACCAAAAAGGCTTTTAAGTATAGTAAAAGAAAGTAGAGGCATAGTAAGAGAAAAACAGGGGGCTGGAGGGAGGGTAACCAGGACTGCAACAGTGAATACACTCAAACATCTACATTTATGATGTGTACACAACTGTACTATGTTCTTCATGTTTCACTGTTGCAGTCATTACATTTGGGTAGATTCCCAAAACTAAGGTTGGGAGAATAGATTTATACAGCATTAGGACCGGCTATAAGGCCCTGCAAAACAGCAGTGGCAAAGCCAGCTCTGGATTTAGAGAAGACTGGTAAGTGGTAATGCTTGGTGAAAGTATGAACTGAACTCCAGGTAGCAGCTTCTAAAATATCCCTGGTGGGAACACCTCTGAGAAAGGCTGCAGAAGTAGATGCAGCCCGGGTGGAGTGAGATCCGATCCCCTGGGGGATAGGTTTTCCATGATGCTTATAGCAGAAATGAATACAATGGCTTATCCATTTAGAATTGTTTGCTTTGAAATAGCCTTTCCCTCTGCCCCTGTAGCAAATGCTACCAGCAGTTGTTCAGATTTTATTTGAGATTTCGTCCTGTCCAAGTAAAAGTTGTCTGTTTACATCCAATGAATGCAGAATCCGCTCCCCCTTGTTCTGTGGATTGGGAAAGAAAGTTGGCAAATGAATGGACTGATTAAGAGCCACACTGGATACCACCTTGGGCATGAAGGATGGATTGATCCTGAGTGACATCCTGTCTGCATGAAAGATGATGAAAGGCTCCACTGCCATAAGGGCCTGTAATTCAGAAATCCTTCTAGCTGAAGTGATTGCTAAAAGGAAGTCTGTTTTCTAGGAAAAGAATTTTAAGTCTGCAGTAGCAGGTGGCTCGAAAGGAGGTAGAGTGAGTTTCTCCAATACAAAGTTAAGGTCCCAGGCAGGGGCTGGAGCTCTCCTGGGAGGTCTCAAGTTTTTGGCCCCTCTGAGATACTGCTTTAGCAGAGGATGAGAGAAGGGGGGGGGTTCTGTGTTGTAATGAGCTGAAATGGCTGAGGCATGGATTTTTATGGAAGAAAAAGACAGGCCCTTGTGAAGCATCTCAGTTAAGTATTGCAAAATCTGAGGTAAATTGGGCGCTGCTGTGCTCATCCCTTGAGACTGATTCCAGGCACATAATCTTTTCCATTTGTCAGCATAAGATTTTCTAGTACTAGGTCTTCTAGCCTCCAAAATGACATCCATCACAGGTTTGCTGAGGGATGCTAAGGGGGAATTTAAATGATTAGCCAAGCTACAAGATTCAATGTTTGGAGCTAAGGGTGCAGAATTTGGTTCTCCTGCTGAGACAGTAAGGAGGGTGTCTGAGGCAGGTGCCATGGAGAAATTTGTGACAGACTGCATAGGAGTGGGTACCAGTGTTGGCGAGGCCAGTCTGGATCAATCAAGATCATTTTTGGTTTGTCCTGCTTGACTTTTAGTAGAACTTTGGAGAGCAGGGACAGAGGGGGAAAGGCATAGACTGATAGGTTTTTCCAGGTGAAGGACAGAGCATCCACTTTCCAGGCTTTTTTGTGAGGAGTTCTTGTGCAATATTTGTCCAACTGGTAGTTCTGGGGTGAAGCAAAAAGATCTATGTCTGGGCTCCCCCATTTGCATGTCAACATGTTGAAAATCCATGGTTCCAGTTTCCATTTGTGTGGGTCCATGAGATTTCTGCTTAGTTCATCTGCCAGAGTATTCAGCTTTCCTGGCAGGAATTGAGCTTGTAGTTGTATTTGATATGTCAAGGCTGTGTTCCACAATGCCATGGCTAGTCTGCAGAGGGGGTAGGAATGTGTACCCCCTGCTTGTTTATGTACCACAAAACCATGGTGTTGTCCATCTTTACCAGTAGTTGTCATGGATGAAGGTAGTCCTTGAAGGCTGTCAGTGCATTCTGTACAGCTAGCATTTATTTTTGATTGATATGAAGGTGCATTTGATTTGGGCTCCATTTGCCCTGAATGCACTTCCCTGCCAGATGAGCTCCCCATGCATAGTCTGATGCATCTGTAGTTAGGGTTTGGGTGGAAGGAGGTGGTGTGAATAGCAGCAGTAGCGGCCCTAGGTCAACTGGTGCCCTAGGCAAAACAGCTCTATGGCTCCCCCCAACACATTACCTGGTGCCCCCATCCTGGTCTACTACACCAGATAAATACTGGAAAAGTGCCCCTGCTATACCGGTGCCCTAGGCGGCCGCCTAGTTGGCCTATAGGCCGGCCATGAATAGCAGTCCCTTGTTTTGGTGGCAGGCATCTGCCCACCATAGTAACTCTAGTTGCAGGCAAGGTATGATAGGAAACATGGTTTCCATGCTGTGACAATGTTGACTCCATAAACTTTTTAAGTACCACTGAAGTTTCCTCATGTGCAGTCTTGCATATGGAATTAGAAGAATGCAGGAGGCCATGAACCCCAAGGCTTGCAGTATTTCTCTTGCAGATAGCAGGGTTTTTGTGGCCACCTGTTTGAAGTAAGTCACCAAATGAATTTGCTTTTCTGGTGTAAGGAAAGCCATCTGGGCAGCTGTATTCAAGCTTGCACCCAGGAATGTAATTATTTGAGAGGGTACCAGTTGTGATTTCTTTTCGTTTATGGTGTACCCTAGACAAGTTAGAACCCTTTTTACAAACGCCAGATGTTTTAGAAGAATGGCCTGGATTTCTGCCTGAATTAGACAATCGTCCAGGTATGGATATATTTGAATATTTCTTTGCCTGCAAAATGCAATTACTCGAGCCAGGCACTTTGTAAATACCCTGGGCACAGTAGATAAGCCAAAGGGCAGTGCAGAGAACTGATAATGCAAGTAGCCTGCTTTGAAGCGTAGGTATCTTCTGCAAGATTCCCTGATTAGGATATGCAGGTAAGCCTCTTTTAAATCTAGAGTTGCCAACCAGGCATCTTTGCCTAGCATAGGAAGTAACTGGTGAAGAGTCAGTATCTTGAATTTTGGAATGTCCAGAAAGGTGTTTAGAGTAGGCAGGTCCAGAATTGGACGCCATGATTTGTCTTTTCTGGGTACCAGGAAAAGTCTGAAATAGAAACCTTGTCCCTTTTCCTCTTCTGGTACTAGTTGAATTGCCCCCCCATGTTTAGGAGGGAAAGTACTTGTTTCTGAGCCTCGGCCCACTGATTTGGGGGCAGGTCTGGCCACCCTTTTGGAGTTGGCAATGTGTGGAAATGAAATCTGTATCCCTGGGACACTATATTTAAAACCCACTTGTCCCGGGTTATAAGTTGCCAGTTTTTTGCATGAAGAGCCAGTTTTCCCCCCAAAGGGGCGGCTAAGAGGTAAGTGTTTGGTAATGTTAAAGGAAAGTCATTGAGACTGTTTACCATAGGGTGGTGTCTTGTTATTTCAAGCTTTGGAAGTGGAGGCACCCCATTGTTTAGCTCTGAAAGATTCTTGGGACTGAAACCTGGTGCTCTTGGAATGCCTGGGTTTGGCTGGAGTGGCTCTGGAAGGAACTGGAAAGGACCAGTTCTTAGTAGGCCAGTGCCTACTAAATCTTGGAGGTTGTACTTGTAAGAAATCTCACAGTTTGCATAGATTTAGCTTTATCTTCCATCTTTTTTAGAACTTCTTCAGCTTTATGCCAAACAGTCCTGCTGCAAAGGAGCATCCAACAGTTTTGCTTTAACATGATCAGGCAGAGATTGCTCCTTAATCCAAGCATGCCTTCAAAGCACAGACCCAGTAACAGCAGCCCTGCAAGAGGCCTCCAAAGAATCAAAACCACATTGAAAAGTATGTTTTCCAACTTGTTCAGCTGAATGCAATAAATCTTGTAAATCCTTATTTTCCACACAGTCAGAAATCAACATAATTTTCTGTTTAAGCAGTCCCATGATATGCTGTTGATGTTTAAGCATACGGAATTGATAGTTTAAAGCCCTGATTGCCAAGGTTGCAGAAGTATAAACCTTTTTACCCCATCTATCGAGTGCCCTGGAGTCTCTATCAGAAGGGGTAGTATTTTTAGCAGTAGAAGCCTTAATGCCCTTGGGCTCCTGAGAAATGGTTTCAGGGTCCGCAACAGGATTTTTGAAAAGGAATTTGTGGGAGTCAGGAACCCTGTAGTATCTGTCTGGTTTACAAGGGGCCGGAGGCAGGGAATCTGGGGCCATACTGGATTCTGAAAACACATCATCAACAATGTCTAGTACAGGAGGTATAGCCAAAGGCCTATGCTGAGGAAGAAGAAGGAAATCCCTAAGCCTCTTTTTGGATTCAGAAAAATCCTAACTTTATCAGTGGAAATGCTCCCTTAAAGTATGTAAAGTTTCCCCAAAAGAAAAATCCTCAGGGGGAGAGGCAGAAGGAATGGAATCCTCTGCATCAGAGTCCTCATAAGTAGGTACGGACAAATCCAGTTCATTAGAAGAGTCAGAAGAAACAGAGTCCTGTTCAGAAGATTCATAGTCAAGTTCAGCCCTAGGCCTCTTAGAAGGGGGGGGGGGGTTGACTACCCCTGATTAGAGTAATTAAATCTTCAGCCATTTTGATCATTTGTTTTTTAGGCATAGGGGCCTGAACATGTGGACTAGGAGTCATTTTTTTAGACATAGATCGAGATTTTGGCCTTAATACTGAAGGTGGTGTCGGTTTAATATGCAAGTCTGTAGGCCTGAATACACCCTCAGAAGCCGGTGCCTGCACAGCAGCTCCAGACCCATCCAAGGTAGAGACATCCGCTGGTTCCACAGGCGAAGCAACTCGCAGCATACTGGACTCCGAATGGGTCTCAGTAGAGGCCTGCGAATCAGAGGTAGTGGGTATCAGGGGCTGCGAAAAGTACAGTTTTGTACCTACCATAAATGTAGATGTTCGAAGATCCACATTGCTGCAGTCCTTACACTTGGGTAATCCGCTGTCCTCGGTCGGCCCGAATATCAAACTATAAGGCTGACGTCGGTCAAGGCGCATTTGACTGACATCAGGACGTCAGGGTACAAATGCGCATGACCGACGTCATATCCTCAGTCTTTTCTTGCCCCAGATGTCAGAAGACCCTAGAAATAAAGGTCAAAACCAAAAGACAGCAAACAAACAACCAACCACCCTTGCACTAATTATATGTACAATATATACAATATACACAATATTTACAACCCAACCCACACAACCACCTCTAACTACAGAGGCGAAGGCGGAGGGTAATTGGACTGCAGCAATGTGGATCTTCGAACATCTACATTTATGGTAGGTACAAAACTGTACTATGTTCTTCATCTCACATTGCTGCAGTCCTTACACTTGGGTAGAATCCCAAAGCAGAGGTAAGGGAGGATGGCCAAACTACAAGGAAGCAGGAGCTGCCAAAATGCCCTGCAAAACAGCAGTGGCAAAACCAGCCCTAGATTTAGAGTAAAGTGGCAGGTGATAATGCTTAGAGAAAGTATGCACTGAACTCCAAGTAGCTGCCTCCAAAATATCCTTGGTTGCCACTCCCCTCAAAAAGGCTGTCGAAGTGGCAGTAGCCCTAGTGGAATGAGGCCTAATCCCAGCTGGAATCTCCTTGCCATGATGGGAATAACAGAAAGCAATGCAAAACCCAATCCACTTAGAAATAGTTTGTTTTGACACAGGCTTGCCCTGAGAACTCAAAGCAAAAGAAACAAACAACTGCTGAGACTGCCTGAACCCTTTAGTTCTGTCCAAATAATATCGCAACTGCCTGTGTACATCTAAAGTGTGCAAAATCTTTTCCCCTTTATTTTGGGGATTTGCATTAAAAGTAGGCAAATGAATAGTTTGGTTTAAAGCCACACTAGAAACCACCTTAGGCATAAAGGAAGGATTAGTACGCAAAGATACCCTATCCTTATGGAAAATCAAGAAAGGCTCAACCGCCATAAGGGCCTGTAATTCAGAAACCCTTCTTGCAGAGGTAATGGCCAACAAAAAGCAGTCTTCCATGATAAATATTTCAACTCAGAAGTAGCTGCAGGCTCAAAAGGTTGTAGAGTGAGTTTCTCCAACACAAAATTGAGATCCCAAGCAGGAGTAGGAGCTCTTCGTGGGGGTCTTATATTCTTTGCCCCTCTAAGAAATTGCTTGAACAAAGGATGAGAAAACAATGGAGGGTCACATTCATAGTGAGCTGAAATTGCTGCAGCATGAACCTTAATAGAAGAGAAGGACAAACCTTTGTCCAGTAACTCAGTAAGATATTGAAGAGCCACACTTAAAATAGGCTCAGAAACATCAAAATCCTTTGCTGCACTCCAAAATAAAAATCTCTTCCATTTATCTGCGTACACTTTCCTTGTACTAGGCCTTCTAGCTTCCAAAATCACATTCAAAACTTGTTGTGGAAGTTGAGACCCTCTATGGTTCAAAACAGAATATGCCAGGCTGTTAGGTGAAGAGAGTGAAGTTTGACATTGAGCAAATGGCTGTCCTCCTGTGACAACAGGTGTGGAATCGAAGGCAAAGGCCATGGAGGCTTCCGTACCAGACTTCTCAGTAATGGGTACCAGTGCTGTCGAGGCCAATCTGGAGCTATTAAAATCATCCTTGGCTTGTCCTGTCTGACCTTTAGAAGTACCTTTGGGAGGAGAGGCAGAGGTGGAAAGGCATACACATGAAGACTGCTCCAATTGAAAGAAAGAGCATCCACTTTCCAAGCTGTGGGATGAAACCTTTTTGTGCAAACCTTTGGCAGTTGATGGTTTAGTGGAGAAGCGAACAGATCTATGTCTGGAGTTCCCCATGACACTGTCAATTTCTGAAATACATGAGGATCCAATTTCCACTCGTGGGGATCCATAATTCGTCTGCTCAACACATCTGCTAAGGAGTTCTGTGCTCCTGGCAGAAACCTTGCCTGAAGATTGAGCTGTAAACTGAGAGCAGTCTCCCACAAAATCATTGCTTGCCTGCATAGAGGATAAGAATCGTTCCCCTTGCTTGTTGATGTACCACATGACAGTTGTGTTGTCTGTTAGAATCAACACCTGCCCTGGAAGAAGTAAATCCTTGAAAGCTATCAATGCAAACTGGACTGCTAACATCTCCTTCAGGTTGATATGTAGATGTTGTAGTCTGGCAGGCCACTTGTCTTGTATCCACTTTCCATTTAGATGAGCTCCCCAAGCTTTGTCTGAGGCATCTGTCGTTAAAATCTGACTCGCCTCTGGCCGGGTCACAGAGAGTCCCTTGTTTAGGTGACATTCCTGAGCCCACCACAAAAATTCCTTTTGAATGCAAGGTATTATTTGAATGACAGTGTCCAGATCCTGGCAGTGCTGTGTCCATACATTTTGAGATACCATTGCAGCTTCCGCATATGCAGTTTGGCATTGGGAAGCACCAGAATACAAGATGCCATGAACCCTAAGGCTTGAAGGACTGTCCTTGCAGTCAGCCCGGACTGATGAGATAGTTGATGGAAGTAAAGGGAAAGACTCTTTTGTTTGTCCGGGGTTAAAAAGGCCATCTGGGATGCTGTATTCAGTCTTACACCCAGAAAGCACATGTCCTGAGAGGGTACTAGACTGGACTTTATTTCGTTCACAGAATACCCCAGGCATCTTAGCACTGCTATCACATATTCCAAATGATGAAGAAGCTCTTCCCTTCCTTGAGCCAGAATCAGGCAGTCGTCCAAATAAGGATAGATCTGTACTCCTCTTAGCCTGAAGAAAGCTATCACTGGAGCCAGAACTTTCGTGAACACTCTGGGCGCAGTAGATAAGCCAAAAGGCAATGCAGAGAACTGATAGTGAGAAGTCCCAGCTCGAAAATGCAGATACTTCCTGCAACTTAGTCTGATAGGAACATGAAGGTAAGCCTCCTTGAGATCCAAAGTTACCATCCAATGATCTTTGCCCAGCAGAGGTAAAAGCTGTTGTAACGTCAACATTTTGAACTTGGGAATGTCCAGATAAGTGTTGAGGATAGATAAATCCAAAATTGGTCTCCACGAGTTCCCCTTCTTTGGTACTAGGAACAGGCGAGAATAAAATCCTAGGCCCACTTCTGGCATAGGGACCGACTGTATGGCCCCTAGTTGAAGTAACAGAGAAATTTGCTTGTGAGCCTCTATTCTTTGTTGAGGAGGAACGTCTGGCATGCCTCTGAAAGGAGGCAAGGTATGGAAATAAAACCTGTAACCTTGGTGTATGATATCCAATACCCATCTGTCTTGGGTAATTAAACTCCAATTTTCTTTGAAAAGTGCCAACCTTCCTCCCAAAGGTGCTGCCAGACGAGAAGGCTCTGGCAGCTGAAAAGGTAGGTCATTGGGTCTGTTTACGAAAGGACTGACCCCTGCCCTCACCTGAAGACTGTGCAGGAGAACTCCCTGTTCTAGGCCTGAAAGAGCCCTGAGCTCTGCCCCTACCACATCTAGATCTACCCCTAGACTGGGAATCATAAGTAGGATACGTCCACCCTTTAGCAGGCCAATTCCTGCTAAACTTTGGAGGCTGAACCTGCAAAAAATCTTTAACAGTCTGCATAGACTTAGCCTTGTCTTCCATTTTCTTTAAAACTGCCTCAACAGGAGAACCAAACAACACATCAGATTGTAAAGGAGCATCTAAAATCCTTGTTTTAACATGGTCAGATAAATTTTGATCCCTCAGCCAGGCGTGCCTGCGAAGAACTGACCCAGTGGCAGCCACCCTAGACGAGGCCTGTACAGCATCAAAACCACATTGCAAAGAATGCTTACCCACCTGTTCAGAAACATGTACTAAATCTTGTAACTCTTTACAATCAATACCTTCCGCCAGAGCATCAACCTTAGACTTCAACTGTGAAAGGAGATAGTTTTGGTATTTTAACATGTGAAACTGGCAATTCAAAGCCCTCATAGCTAGAGTGGAAGAAGTATAAACTTTCTTTCCCCATCTATCCAAGGCCCTGGCTTCTTTATCTGCAGGAACCGGATTCTTGACAACAGAAGCCTTAACACCTTTAGGCCCCTGGCTAACAGTTTCTGGGTCTGCCCTCGGACTCTTAAAAGATACTTATGAACTTCAGGCACCCTGTAATACCTATCCGGTTTAACAGGAGCAGGAGGCAAAGAATCAGGATTAAGAGAAGCCTCTGTAAAAATATCTTCCACTACATCCAAAACAGGAGGTATAGCCAAAGGCCTATGTTGGGGTAAAAACAAAAATTCCCTAAGCCTTTTCCTGGAATCAGAGAAGTCCTGACCTTCCCACTTAAAATGCTCCCTCATGGAATGAAGAGTTTCTGAAAAGAAAAATCCTCAGGAGGAGAAGCAGAAGGAGTAGAATCATCCACATCAGAATCAGAATAAGGAGAGTACTCCTGCAAGTCTTCAGTCAAGACTCTGAAACATCCAAGCCTGCTCAAAACTCCCTAGCTCAGGCTCCACCCTAGGTCTCTTATCAGGAGGGGGCAAAGAACCCCTAATCAAAGTAATCAAATCTTCTGCCATTTTAAGCATATGCTTCTTGGGCACAGTTCCAGAAGAACTAGGGGTGACACCAACTGAAGCTAAACCTGGCCTGCCTCTAGGAGAAGCCTTGGAAACAGAAGGAGAGGGCCTAACCACCCTAGGCAGGAGGGAGTATAGTAACCTGAGAAGCCCCATCACCCTGGCCTGCCTCCTGAGAGGCCACATCCTGCAATAACAAGGTCTCTCCCTGAGATCCCAAAGAAACCTCCGGTGGAACCACCGCTCCACCGACACCTCTAAAGAACCGGCGTCCGCACGGACGGTTCTTCTAGCCTAGGCTTCACTGCTTTGTCCTTGTGCTTCTTCGAAGAAGCGGGCGTCGAAGCATCCGACGGCATTTTGTAATTGCACCGCTTCCCAAAGACTAACCTGGCACAATCTCCTCTTTATAGTGCGCTTATTAAATCTAGCACAAGAGCAACACCCAACAACGCCGTGCTCAGGCCCTAAACAAGGAATACACAAAGTATGATAGTCTCTATGCGGTATCTGTTTCCCACAAGAAATACAATTATTCACTTTTTCTGACATCCGGTAAACCACTGAGGCAAGAAAAACTAAAATATTCCCAACGGGGTACTTAGCCAACTTTGACTCGGTCTGAAACTCCGAAAACGAAAAATTTCAGAACGCCAACCGGCACTTGCAATACTGCTTCTGCATCGGACCATGCGGCAAAAAAGACTGAGGATATGACGTCGGTCATGCGCATTTGTACCCTGACGTCCTGATGTCAGTCAAATGCGCCTTGACCGACGTCAGCCTTATACTTTGATATTCGGGCCGACCGAGGACAGCGGACTACCCAAGTGTAAGGACTGCAGCAATGTGAGATGAAGAACATGCGCCTCACTGAGTACCGGCGAACTGGCGACTGGCTTATGAGAAGTGTCGTCAGCAGTTTTGGACCTCAGCGGCCTGCCTCTGTCTTTTTCTTTGCGTTTTTTTGGTATTCCAGTAGTCGGATCAGGGCCTAGGCAAGGAATACAGTACAAATGAAAATCCTTATGAGGTATTTGCTTCCCACAAGTAATACAATTATTAACTTTTACTGACATCGGTAAGGAGCAAGAAAAAGTTTCCCTAACGGGGTACTTAGTTTTTAGTTGAAGACTTCGGTTCTGAAACTCGAAAATGAAAATTTCAGGAGTCGGCTGACCGGCACTTGCGAACTGCTTCTGCTACGGGCACCGTGCGGCAAGAAAGACTGATGTAATGGCGTCGGCTGCATGTTTCATACCCCTGACGACCTGACGTCCTGGAAGAAGGGACAGCAACTGACGCAGGACCCAAGACTTTGTTAATCAGGCCGACTGAGGGCAACCTGCCAGCAGATTACCCAAATGTAATGACTGCAACAATGAAACACAAACAACATCCCTATCATGTGGATCGGTCATCATGGAGGCCATATGACAAAGTCCAAGAGCTTAGCGCTACTGATAAGGGGCATGAGGACCTGCCTTATGGGAAGAACCTCACACTAGAAGGATCTATTGTTTCACAGGAGTGTTATCTTCAAGAAATCTTGATTCTGCAAAGAAAGTACCAAAGAAGAATCAAGTTTTTTCATGCTACTGCCCATAACGACACACTGTAATGCCTAAAGCATACACTACTTACTGAAATTCTCTTTAAAAAATAAATATTTTCCCTGTGCACTAGTGTTTCCTTGCATAGATGAAATTAAATACAAAATGTATATCCCACGCATATCAGCATGGTGTTTGCTTATGTCATCAGAGGAACAGGATAGCACACAATATGATAGATTTGTAATGTCTGGTCTGATTTGTTAGCTGTTTAAAACATTCTTTAGAGTCTTCTTGCTGATTTGTTGTTTAATTTTTTTTAGTGTCTCACTGCTATTTTTCTGCTCTGTTAAACATTCTCTAGAGATTTCTGATGAAACTAGGGTAGCTAGTATCTGTACCATAATCCAGATACAGGTTTGTTGCATCTGGGTCTGTTTATTTATTTTATTTTTTTTATTTTACATTTGTTAACCGGGCTAGTCTAGCTGGATATATTTCCATTTTCAGTAGAGGCCCGGGGAGAAAAGCTCCAACAAGATAGAAAAATTCAAAATATCATTACAAGGTAAATGAAAGGATTAATAAAAAATAGAACAAGTAATTATTACATACTAAAGATATTTACACTTGAAAAAAACAACAGTAAAATATTTACACTTAAAAAAGCAACAATAAAAATGTAGCACAGTAAGATTCTTCTGGAATTTTTCACATCAAGTAGAAAGTTTGTAGTTGTTGTTTGCTCTGAGCACATTTTACAGGCCATCTTTTACTGGAAAGGGCCCTTCTGCAATCTAGTGAGAGGAGCGTGCTGATTGGAACCTGTCTGGTGAAGGGTGGTTGGTCTAGGGCTTGGAGTAAGCATCCTCATTGGTCCTTTTGAAATTTGTTAATTTTTTTTTTACAAGTTTTTAGCTTTTAGTATTCAAGCCCTGCATTTGAGCAGGTTTCTGCTTGTTTGCGCATTGTGCAGCATTGCACACTGCTGCTCAACTGTGCATGATAACCAGACAGATAAATTCAACAATTTCTTCCTTAGATACAGCTATAGCACATTAGTGTAGCCCTCATCCTTAGTACTTTTCTGGTCAAAGAAATACTGCTAGTGAGCTGTAACCTATTAAACCACCAGCAAAAAAAAAACCTGGCAGAAATTTCCATCCACTGAGCTCCCCCTTGATTGAGCCTGCAAAGCCCCCCTTTATGATAGCAGTCTTTAACCTAGCATTATGGACATTTGGACTACCCTTGTTTCTCATGCCAGCCTTGTTGACTTGAGCCTGTTGAGGCAGTGTAGAAATTGCCTCATGTACACTGATGACCCTCTAATAATAACTCACTCTAGTACAGAGTGAGAGAGATGTATCTACACCAAATATCTTGAATCCATGCTCTCACGCACTCAGTAACAGTGAAGAGGTTGTCAATCCACCCCACCACTACTCATGCACATAGTACCACTACTCATATATATAGTATGCATTCAACACATAAATCAACTTACACAGGGGTTCTCTCAAAAAACTTACCAAAACACCAGAGACCTCCAAAACACAAGACTGCTACAATTAACATAGTTCCCACAGCACCCATGACACATACTAACACCAGTGTCTCACCTACCAAGACCGTAAGGTGTAACACTCAAAAAAACAAATTTTCTTGGAGACTCCATAGTGAGACACACGGATGTCACACTCATCAGATTGTACAAGGATAAAGACATGTCAGCTGCCTGTCCAGTGCCAGGATTCATCAGATCATGGCTGAACTCAGGTCTCTCAGCAACAAGTACCATTATGACTTTGTCATAGTTCATGTTGGTGTGAATGACCTGAGATGTACTTCACTGGACTATATGAAGAGATACTTGATTGAGCTCTCTGAGTATGTGTCCCAGGCAGGTATGTCCCTAGCCTCGAGCAGCATATTACCCTCACTTAGAACGATGCTACAGTATTAACAAAAAATAATTGATTTCAATAATTGGCTAAGTTTTTGGTGTCATTCAAAGGGGAACCAGTTTCTGTCAGCCTGGAAAGCCATGATTGACAAACCTTAGTGTTTTGCCACAGACGGTTTGCACCTGGCACCACTAGGCTTTCAGCTGCTGGCAAAGGCTCTTGCCTCTCCCATAGTGCCTTTTTTAGTCACGGTCCCAAAAACAAACTTACCAATGTGAAATTTGCCAGTCATAACAAAATAAACAAAATAAGGGTCATGTTGCTAAACTCTAAGAGCTTAAACCAAAAACTGCACAGCCAGGAAGCATTTCTATCACTGGAAGATGCAGATGCCTGTACAGTCACAGAAACCTGGTACAAGGCCTCAAAGAGTACCCTGGCCTTGCAAGGTTACAATGCCTTTCACACCTTCAGACCACAAAACGAACGTGTGATAAGAAAAGGAGGCAGTGTTTCTATTTATAATAGAAATAAATTCACCTCCCATCTAGTTAGACTGGACAACTCCATGGAGTTACTCCAAGTTCAGGTTATGTTGGGTAAGACTCACATTCAAGTCATAGCTAGTTATAGATCCCCCTCCATGGATCATGACAAGCATGAAGCCCACTTGACCAAACTGGAGTCAATCCAAATATTACTGAACACTCTGGTTATGGGGGATTTCAATTATCCCACCATCAACTGGGAAACCTACACTAGCCCTAACTTGCTAATGCAAATGTTCCTTGACTTTGTTAACTTAAATGCCCTGGAAAAATTGTTCATACCCTGACAAAAGGAGCAAACATACTAGATATGGTCCTCATTAACATATCAAACAGATGCACTGCCACAACTGTCAGACCCTCATTAGTAAAATCTGACCACAAATCCATTACTTTCAAGCTGTCGCTAAAACTACAACTCACAAAGGGTGAAATCAGACTAAAAAAAATTCACCAAGACAAACTAAACCCTCCTAGGTAATATAAATGCATTTATAAATGCATTCCAAGCCCCACTGCCAGCTGGCAGTGGTAACTACATCAAAGCTTACACTAAAGTCCTGTACAATCACTTGCATAAGTGTATAGACTCAGCTGTACCAGAAAGAATCACAGCCAGAGCCATAAGTAAAAACAAGCCACCATGGTGGACATCCAGCATCAAAAACTTTAAAAATAATGCAAAATGTTGCTGTCCAAGAAAACAAAGACAAGACCCCAACAATGGAAAAGCACCCTCCTCAGCCTCAACAAGCAAATAAGACAACTTGCCAATCCTCTAAGGGCTTCTTTGATAAAAATTTTGCAAGCACAGCCAAGGATAACCATAAGGCCTTTTACAGCTACGTATGTAGCCTAAAAGGTAAGACCCAAGTATGTGTAGAACTAGTGACTAATGGTATCACACACACTGACCTCACAGAGATAGCAAACCTGCTAGTGGGGAGGTTTGGTGAAAATTTCATTCCCTTATTCCCTTCAAACTTATTACAAACCTTTCCCCAACCCCCCCCCCCACCCTTAATATCTGAACAGCCGATCATTAAAGCTTTGTCCAGGGCAAAAAAACACAGCTTTTGTGGCACCAGATGGCATCCCAGGCTGTCTTCTAAACAGGCTACAACATGAATTAGCATCACCAATAAGTACCATTTTTTCAATCATAGCCTAACCACAGGCTTTGTTCCTGCAGAATGGAGAACAGTAACAGTTATTCCCCCTCCATAAAGGTGGCCTAGCAACAGATCCAGGGAGTTACAGACCCATAAGCTTGACCAGCCTTATATATAAGGATACGGAACATATTATTATAGACCTCATAAAGACATAGGTGACCTCCAAACCCTGCATCCAACTCAATTTGGCTTCATTAAGGGCAGATCCTGCCTGTTAAATCTGGTCAACTTCTTTGAAAATGTGGCCAAGGCCATTGATGAGGGCAAATTTGTGCACACAGCATACCTCGACTTGGCAAAGGTTTTCAACACAATCACACACTCAGGCATTACAGATAAACTTAGCAACTGAATGTAAACCCCTTTGTTGTAAGATGGGTTGCCAACTGACTCACAAACCAGACACACACTTTCAAAGTGGGTGATTCTACATCAGCCAGCAGACCTGTTACCAGCAGGGTGCCATAGGGGTCAGTGCTGTGCCCCCTAAAGTTTAGAATATACTTCTCAGAAGTTCAGGTCAAAACTAAGGGATTGTTGCTGACCAAGTTTATGGATGACTGCAAACTGGGGTGCAATTACTGAATCCCCAAAACAATGTTAGTATACTCCAGGAGGGTCTTACGCAGACCAGCAACTGGTGTCTTAGTCATGGTCTTAAACTGAATGCAGAGAAATGCATCATAATTCCCTTCAGCACAAACACTGTCCTATCATACTATCAAGTCAACAATAATACATGGATTACAATTTCACTGTGACCTTATCTTTGACCACCATATATCAACTGTAGTAAGGGTGGCTTTGTACACAGCACAGCACACTTGATTAGTAAATGCATCACCTCAAGAGCAAAGGAGGTTATAACCCCTCTATACTCACCACTAATATGGCTCATAATTGAGTATAACTCCCCGTTCGGCATGTACCATACAAAGCACTTGCAGCAACTGGAGAGACCTCAGAGGTTTCCAACAAAAAAGACCAAGGGACTCCAGCACATGCCTTACACAGACCGACTAAAGTCCCTATCACTATACTCTGTATTGTACAAACTTCTTAGGGGAGACTTATGCCTGGTTTACAGAGCAATCTCAGACCCAAACCTAATAAACTTGCTGCATCTTCATAAATCAAACAGGACTAGAGCTACCCATTTCAGGGACCTAAATATGGCCTGCAACTTAAACAGGACATGCTGGAGGGACAGATTTGCCTCCCAGAGACTGCTGCATCTTTGGAATAGGCTATCAATTCATGTGAAACAGAGCACCTCTATAACACTGTGCAAGAGGAACCTGGATGAGTGGATGGGGCACCATAAATTCTTACCAGGATTAGTGTCCACAACCTTCCTGGACATGGGCAGTTGTTATTAAATGCAGTCTTGGGTATTGACTAGCATTTCTATGATATTACATTGGGATGAATTGGCTAGGCTTGACATGACCTCCGGGTCAATAGGCTAGTAATTTCCTACAATCCTATGATCCTATGTGATGCCTACCCTGTAACTATCTTTGCCAAAATCTTTAGTAGCTCCTGCAAGCAGGTTTTCAGAATGACTGTATGTCCCTCTGTCCCAATGAAATCCATGACTGTTTTTTCAGCAATGTGAGGACCCTTTTCTTTTTCACCCACAACCTAGTAATCAGTCAAAATGCAACACAGAAACATGAGAAAAAACAGAAATAAATCAGAGAATATAAAATGCACAATAAAAATAGTATAATCAAGTACTACCTAAACATTCCAATATTTAGAAATTCAAATACACAAAAACTGTTTGTAATATTATAAACATACAAATGGCAAGAATTAAATATCAGGTTAAATCAAGGCACTTTTATGGAAATCTGATCATATTTCATACTAGTTTCAGTTTAATTCCAGACGGCCATAAAATGTATTCATTCAATTCTTAATTGCATAGTTGCAAAGGGTTGGGCAAGGTGCATCTTTCAACAGATGGATTTTTCAGGGCTGCACAGCGTTAACATTTATTACTTTGACTTGGAAATCAGTGTTATATTTATTATTCTGACTGTCACAGCATATTCTATATTGTCCAGCTGAAGACGGTAAATGATCTTTTACAACTTCCTAGTAAGTACAGCAGACTAGGCATTTGAAGGTTGTAAAATTCTAGAGCTTGTCAAATGTCTTTATGACTTTGCCCTTCATAAAGTAGTCTGAAAATTAAATTAGATGTTATGAGGCTACATCTAAGAGAAATGGGGATGTACAACTTTTTTCCAGATAGATGTATTGGAGCTCACTTTTCAGGAGTGCTACAAATAAATGTGCATGTTTTACACTGTCCAGTTTTCTCTTTCTGGATATTGCTGGTAAAGCTGATTAGAATAACACAAAGTGTGCATTCTACTGTAGGAGTAACTACCCACTTTATCAGGATGGATTTGGCCTCCTTTGGTAGTACTTTGGACGTATTGTAGCAGGTTTTAGCTTTCTGTGCACAGGATTAGACAGTGCAATATCAACCTACAATGCCAGGCTGTCTGTTTCCTTCATTTCATGAAATAATTGCCCAGTGTGCATTCGTTAGACTATCTAAAAGTATCAATTCAGTGTCTGGATTCGTAACATCTTATACTGAATGCCAACACATTTCATCTTCTTCCTCTTCCCCCCTAGCAGTCAAGGATGAGTCTGGGGGCATTAATGGATACAAAGTTGGACATCCGCACTTCTGTGTGCTGCATTTTCACCCAGTCCTTTAATCAGTGTTCCTTTATTATATATTTATTACATAAGCAAGTTCCATTACTATCTGAGATGTCTTTAAGACCAATGGAAAGATATTTGACCTAACGGAGTCAATAATTCCTGCTGTGGTCAGGTAGTTCACCTCTGTGATTCCATCCACTCAGCTGAACTCAGACAAGTCACAGCTTCCTATGCTTTCTCAGATTCTCATGATTGGTGACTCAAGCCTCTGTCAAAGTAGTGCCATCTGAATTATTTCTCAACTAAGGGAAAATGATCTTCATTGTAAGTAACAAAACCCATCCATATGAAACAGATTTTGGCTGTAACTCTGGCAAAGAGTTAAAAATTGTTTCAGCTGAGGTATTCTTCAGATGATAACAATGAGTACTACATTAATATAGTACATAAGCAAGAGAGCTCAAAGTTATGCCCTCTTTGCCAGACAGTCATTCACCCTTGGAGTCAGGTGTTATCACTGGACCTCCAGCTAGTGGCTGCTCAATTCTCAGGGCAAAGCAATATTCTTTTCTAGAAGCATTTCTTCTCACATCAATATGTGTGTGTCAGAAAAGGATCTAATTGCATCCTATAGCAATTCTCAGCTTATGACACTTTAGACTTGGCTTCAAAAAGCTCAGCCCAGGGTTTACAACCAAACATCATAAAACGGGCATTATAAGTAATACAGAGCAAGAAGCAGAATGATTATACAGCAACTGGATATGAAAATAATCATTAGTGGCTGGTACTTAGGCATTACATTCTTGCAGTGTTGAAACATATGATACACAATAAGAAAGGATTTTGAAAATATACATAGCATCATGAGGCCACAAGGCCTTCTTCAGCTGTGCCTGAAACCTTAAAGTTAACACACAGCAGTGTGTTAAATTGGGGGGGAAATGACATCACCTTCACTGAGCAGAGAGACATAGTGAATCTGCTGGGTGACCAATTCAGGTCAAACTTCATCCCCTCCCCCCTGCTAACCCTGTGAAATCTCTTCTTGAAGACCCCCCCACATTATTAGCGGGGAGCAGGTCTTGGCAGTACTTGCCAAGGCCATAAACACTGCCTCACTGGACCCTGACAATATTCTGGGTTGCTTCCTAAATAGCTTAATACATGACCTTTCAGGAACACTTGAGGTACTTTTCAACTACAACCTCAAAACAAGTTAAATACCAAGTGAATGGAGGACTGCAACAGCCATCCCACTTCACAAGGGTGGTCCATCAACCAACACCAGAAACTACAGACTCATCAGTCTGATAAGTATAATATGTAAAGTCATGGAATGAATTATAATGGAAATGATAAACAAGAACATTGGCAAACTACAAATACTGGACCCATTCCAGTTTGGATTTGTCAGGGGAATGTCTTGCCTACTTAACCTGGTAGACTTCTTCAAGAGGGTCACCAAGGCAACAAATGAGGACAAGATGGTGCATACTGCCTACCTTTACCTGTCTAAGGCATTCAATATGATCCTCCAGTCAGGTATTGTTGACAAACTCAGCAAACTAGGCATAAACTCCTACATAACTCACTGGATTGCCAAGTGGCTCACTGATAGGACCAAAGAAGTAAGGATTGGTGAGATCACCTTCACCAAGAGACTGCTCTCCAGCTGAGTACCTTCAGGGATCCATGGTGACCCTATTCCCATTTGGCATCTACTTTTCGGAAGTCAAAGCTAAGGGCAAGGGCCCCTGGCTCACCAAGTTTGCAAATCACTGTAAATTGGGAGTTATCTTAGACTCCCCACATGACATTAACAGCCTGCAAGATGGCCTAACACAGACAAATGACTGGTGCCACAGCCGTGGCTTAAAACTCAATGCCAATGCACTATAGTGACCTTTGGGAAAATATCCACAAAAGTCAATTACTGCATCAATAAAAAAAACCCTAAGAGTTGACTCAGTAGTTAGGGATTTGGGAACATATGCAGATGTAATTTGTCCTTCTACCAACATGTAGTGAAGATAGTAAGAATGTCATTCTATGTTGCCCAACTTATAACAGGGTACTGAGAGGCATTCTATGGCTGGCATATAAGGCATTCTCATCAGATCAAGCCCTGATGGATCTTTTGCACATCTGCAAAAAAAAAAAAATCAGCACTAGAAACACTAGATCCAAGGATTTAAACATTGCTTGTGACATAAATAGAACATGTTGGAGAGAAGTGTCTCATAGGATCCCCACATTATGGAACAGGCTCCCCATCCATGTGAAGCAGAGTTCATCCTTGACCTTATTCAAAAGGAATCTTGACCACTGGATGGAAAATCATAAATTTACACTGGTCTGGCCCCTATGTCTCTAATGGACAGAGGCAGACAATAAGTAAACTATTACATAAATGACATACCCTCCCAACAAAGCCCTTAGCTACCTACAAACTAACATAACATACAACTGGATTGGGATGCATGGCTGTCTTATAAAGACTCAGGTGGTCATTAGCCTAGTACATACCTATGAAATGATGAGTCAAGTATATTATTTAAATACAGAGCAGAGATAAAGGATTATGTATTGCATGTCTTTGGTTGTAAGTGAATCCCAGGAGGAGAGTGTTGCTGAAATATCAGAGGTGACTGTGAGGTGTATGTTGAGTTGGAGGTGGATCCTGTGGTGAGAGGAGGGAGTCCTCTGCAGTAAGGATGGAGCAGGATGTGGCTGAGTGGTAAGGAGAGGTAGTAGGTGGAAGGAGGAACGGGAGAGAGGGTGGACTGCAGAGGGGCTAAAAGAGTGAGTCATCAAAAGAAAACTTGTATGGAGGTGGGGCATATGAAAGTTAGTGTGTCATGGTCTGTTATGTGATAGCACGGTCTGAGAAGCATTCAGACTGGGTCTGCTTGAGAAGTTTTCTTTGATGGATTGGACTGTTTTTTTTTTCCTGTCTGTTAGAATGGTTTCTCAGATTTAAGGTGCCAAAAAAGAGAAGGTGTGATCAATGCATTTTAGCCTTGTAAGAGAAAGGGTGGATGGAGGGGCTGAGGTTGAGAGGGTTCAAAGCTTGGGATCTTTATGGTATTCTGTGTGAAGTAAGGAAAACAGCCCTGACTGATTAGTTTAAAGAAAAGAGTTCCTAGCAGAAGTATAGTCCTTTGGGGAATGAACAGTCAATTAGTGTTTGCTAGTGCGGTGCAGTAGTCTTCCCTTTTTGGGGATAGGGTTATGAACCTGCATATGTTTGTTGTGGTTTATAGTGTTGCAATTTTCTTCTGTGAGGCAGAAGCAGTGATGGGTGTTTGATATTTTAGCTGCTGGAGGAGGACCCCTTCACCTATTGCAAATCTGCTTGATGGTGATAAAAAGTGGGAGATCATTCTAGCATAGAATATTAGTTGTTGACTTTGGTCTTTGTTGTCTGAAAGTGAATCTTTATGGCTGAGCGTGATGCTCCTATCTGAGGGGATTTTGGAATGTTTTGGGGTTGGCATTCAGCACAGCCTTAGTTTTATTGCCATTGAGAATAAGGTTGTAGTTCTGTAGACAGCTCTGCAAATGGTCTTGTTCTGATTGGAGTTTAAGTCCTTGGGGGATTGGGGGATTGCTCAGACCCTTAGAACATCTCATCATCATACAGAATGATAAGGGCTCACAGGAGGTCTACTGGAAGCTTATTGATGAAAGGGAGAAGAGAATGAGAGATAGTACGGAGTCTTGTGGAACATGTTTAGTCACAGAAACTAGAGAGGAGAAGGGGATGCTTTTTGGAATGAGGTACCTACTTGAGAGGAAGTCTTTAAAGTAGCCAGTTGCTGACTTCTGATGTCATTGTCTTTGAAGGACTTCAGCAGGAGTTGGTGATAAACTGTATCAAAAGCTTTGGTAAGCTTGAAAACAATTGCACCTGTTAGGAGCCTTTAGCCTTGTTCTGTAGGATGTCATATTTGAGAGAAGATAGATTGATCATAGTCCTTTTACTTGTTCAGAAACCCTGTTGATGCTATGAACGTACCTTATAGTTTTGAAGATGCTTCACAGCTGGTTGTAAAATAGCTTTTCATGAAGTTTTCCCATGGTGCGGAGGATGGTGGTGGGTCTAAAGTTGTTTGCATAGGAATGGTTGGGACATTTTTAAATTAAAGATACTCTTGCAATCTTCTATTGGGCAAGAATGCTGTTTTGAGGCATGCATAAGTTGAACAGGTGTCTTAGGGGAGAAGAATAAGAATAAGCCAAGTATGGATTTCACCTGAGCTTGGAGGGGCATCTAATGGAATTTTGTTCAGTGGGCAAGCAATTTCTTTACTTATGTTTCTCTTGAAGAAGGAGGGAGGGTGGCCTAATGGTTAAGGTGTTTGCCTTACAAACACAAGGCGCATGGTTTGAGTCTCACAAGGGCTAATTGGCTAGGCTTACAGTGGCTCCCAAGGGCAGTTAGCCTAGTACTAACCTATGAACCTATGAAGAGGGGAGCAGTTGTCAGCATGATGGGGTGGGAGAGAGTTTGGGGATTGCACTGCTGTGATGGACAGTGGAGAACACCTTCAGAAAATCACTGGGAGTGATGTAGTCTGATTTTTGATGGGAGTCTTTACAGATAGTGTCTTTTGGATTTGAATGACTTGTGATATCACTGACACATTTCTAGATTATTTATGGTAGAACTGGGATGAGCCTTGGGTTGAGGTAATGAAGTTTGCCTTGGGTTATCTTGTGAAATTGCTGGCTAACTTTTTTAGGAAGGTGAAGTGGACCTAGTTGCCTTGTTTCTCGAGTTTTTTATTTTTTTTTATTTTGAATAATGGAGCGTTGTCAGTGATCGTATCCCTCTGGTAAATTTCCCCTGCACTATTTTTATGTAAGTTTATTACTCAATGTGTAGTTGCAGAATGGTACACAACATTTTCGTTTTGGTGTAATTATTACTTTTATTATACAACATAAGATTACCCATTTTCTGATTCCCACATTTCTAAATAATAGGCCTACTAGTGTTAGCTTTACCTTTAAAGACTGGGACAAGTTTCTTAAATGTTTGCTTATCATTAATTTTTATTCTTATGTCCCTGTTTTGCATAACAGGGGCTATATGCTCATTATTTAATGTAATTTCATTGTCTGGTCTCCTATATCTAAAAATCAACAGCTTACATTTGTGAATACTGAATACCAGGACATGTTGATGTGGTCATGTTTTAATTTTACCCAAATATCTGCTTACTTCAATTAAATTGTTAGACAACATAAAAGTGCCTCTGTTTTACAACCATTGCATATTTAGAAGTGCAGCATTTACTTGCACTCAGGAAACTAGAAAACATAAGTTAAAAAAATGGTTGCAAGAGGGCCCCTGGGGTATTCCCAGATTCAATAACAAACACTCTGCCTATTCAACACATGACAGCATCTGCTGTCTTCTCCCTTTCACCTAGTTGTTACCTGCCCATTTAATAATGAAAACATTAACTTAATTTGCTGTTATGCTATCAACAGCCTGAAAATACAGCAGTGTATCAGAAATATTGACTAGATCCAATTACATTACTCATACCACTTAACTCACCCTAGTTTTGCAGAATGCCTCTTAATTATGATTCATATTTTGCCCTGTCAGTCATAACATTTTTGATCTGTTAAATCACTGAGGATTAGGGTCAGTCAACAATGTCAGCCATTAGTGTTTCATACTTTTTTGTTCAAAAAATGCATGCCAAAGCAAAGTCAGTTGTTCTATTAACTCTGTCAGTGAATTAGAGTAATATTTAAAAAAATCGTCTCTGAATTTGGGCATCTGTTAACTTCCCTCCAATATTTCTGCCTTGAGTATGTTACAACAGATGTGGCTAGGTCTCAGTGTGCTACAACGGATGTAGATAGATTTCAGTATGCTACTAAAGATGTAGCTAGGTCTCAGGATACTACTAAAGATGTAGCTAGTTCTCAGTATGCTACTAAAGATGTAGCTAGGTCTCAGGATACTACTAAAGATGTAGCCAGGTCTGAGTATGCTACAACAGATGTAGCTAGGTCTCAGAATGCTACAACGGATGCAGATAGATTTCAGTATGCTACTAACGATGTAGCTAGGTCTCAGGATACTACTAAAGATGTAGATAGGTCTCAGTATGCTACTAAAAATGTAGCTAGGTCTCAGGATACTACTAAAGATGTACCAAGGTCTCAGTATGCTACTAAAGATGTAGCTAGGTCTCAGGATACTACTAAAGATGTAGCTAGGTCTCAGTATGCTACAACAGATGTAGCTAGCTTTCAGTATGCTACAACAGATGTAGCGAGGTCTCAGTATACTTCTAAAGATGTAGTTACGTCTTAGTACTCTACTAAAGATGTAGCCAGGTCTCAGTACACTACTATAGATGTAGCTAGGTCTAAGTATGCTACAACAGATGTAGCTAGATTTCAGTATGCTACTAAAGATGTTGCTAGGTATCAGTATCCTACAACAGATGTAGCTAGATCTCAACATGCTACAACGGATGTAGCTAGGTCTCAGTACGCTAGAAGAGATGTACCTAGATCTCAGTATGCTATTAAAGATCTAGCTAGGTCTCAGTATTCTACTAAAGATGTAGCTAGGTCTCATTATGCTACAGCAGATTTAGCTAGATCTCAGTAATCGAGGAAAGATATAGCCATATTTCAATATACTGCTAAAGATGTAGCTAAGTATCAGCATACTACTAAAGACGTAGCTAGGTCTCAGTATGCTACAACAGATGTAGCTAGGTCTCAGTATGCTACAACAGATGTAGCTAGGTTTCAGTGTACTACAACAGATATAGCTAGGTCTCAGTATGCTACAACAAATGTAGCTTGGTCTCAGTATACTACTAAAGATGTATCTAGGTCTCAGTATACTACTGAAGATTTAGCCAGGTCTCAGTATGCTGCAACAAATGTAGCTAGGTCTCAGTATACTACTAAAGATGTATCTAGGTCTCAGTATACTAATAAAGATGTACCTGGGTCTCAGTATGCTACAACAGATGTAGTTAGGTCTCCGTATGCTACAACAGAAGTAGCTAGGTCTCAGGATACTACTACAGTTGTATCTAGGTCTCAGTATACTACAACAGATGTAGCTAGTTCTCAGTATGCTACAAAATATATAGCTAGGTCTCAGTATGCTACAACAGATGTAGCTAAGTCTCAGGATACTACTAAAAATGTATCTAGGTCTCAGTATACTACTAAAGATATAACTAGGTCTCAGTATGCTACAACAGATGTAGCTAGATCTCAGGGTACTATTAAAGATGTAGCTAGGTCTCAGTATGCTACTAAAGATGTAGCCAGGTCTCAGTATACTACTAAAGATGTTGCTAGGTCTCAGTATGCTACAACAGATGTAGATATGTCTCAGTATGCTACAAAAGATGCAGCTAGATCTCAGGGTACTATTAAAGATGTAGCTAGGTCTCAGTATGCTACTAAAGATGTAGCCAGGTCTCAGTATACTACTAAAGATGTAGCCAGGTCTCAGTATGCTACAACAGATGTAGATAGGTCTCAGTATGCTACTAAGGATGTAGCCAGGTCTCAGTATGCTACTAAAGATATAGCCATGTCTCAGTATGCTACAACAGATGTAGCTAGGTCTCAGTATGCTACAACAGATATAGCTAGGTCTCAGTATGCTTCTAAAGATGTAGCTAGGTCTCAGTATTCTACAACAGATGCAGCTAGGTCTCAGTATGCTACTAAAGATTGAGCTAGGTCTCAGTATACTACTAAAGATGTAGCCAGGTCTCAGTGTGCTACTAAAGATGTGGCCAGGTCTCAGTATGCTACAGCAGATGTAGCTAGATCTCAGTATGCTACTAAAGATGTAGCTTGGTCTCAGAATACTACTAAAGATATAGCTAAGTCTCAGTATGCTACAACAGATGTAGCCACATCTCAGTATTCTACAACAGATGTAGCTAGATCTCAGTATGCTACTAAAGATGTATCTAGGGCTCAGGATACTAAGAAAGATGTAGACAGGTCTTGGTATGCTACTAAAGAGGTTGCCAGTTGTCAGGTTGCTACAGCAGATGTAGCAAGGTCTCAGTATGCTACAACAGATGTAGCTAGGTCTCAGTATACCACTAAAGATGTAGCCAGGTGTCAGTATGCTACTAAAGATGTAGCCACGTCTCAGTATGCTACAACAGATGTAGCTAGGTCTCAGTATGCTACAACAGATGTAGGTAGATCTCAGTATGCTACTAAAGATGTAGCAAGGTCTCAGTATACTACTAAAGATGTAGTTAGTTCTCAGTATGCTACAGCAGATGCAGCTAGGTCTCAGTGTACTACTAAAGATGTAGCTATGTCTCAGTATGCTACTAAAGATGTAGCTAGGTCTCAGTATGCTACAACAGATAGAGCTAGGCCTCAGTATGCTACTAATGATGTAGCTGGGTCTCAGTATGCTACAACAGATTTAGCTAGATCTTAGTATGCTAGTAAAGATGTAAGCAGGTTTCAGTATACTGCTAAAGATGTAGCCAGGTCTCAGTGTGCTACTAAAGATGTAGCCAGGTCTCAGTATGCTACAACAGATGTAGCTAGATCTCAGTATACTACCAAAGATGTAGCTAGGTCTCAGAATACTACTAAAGATGTAGCTAAGTCTCAGTATGCTATAACAGATGTAGCTACATCTCAGTATGCTACATCAGATGTAGCTAGATCTCATTATGCTACTAAAGATGTAGCCAGGTCTCAGTATACTACTAAAGATGTAGCTAGGTCTCAGTATGCTATAACAGATGTAGCTAGATCTCAGTATGCTAATAAAGATGTCGCTAGGTTTCAGTATGCTACTAAAGATGTAGCTAGGTCTCAGTAGGCCACAACCGATGTAGCTAGATCTCAATATGCTACAACAGATGTAGCTAGGTCTCAGTATGCTACAACAGATGTAGTTAGATCTCAGTATGCTACTAAAGATGTAGCCAGGTCTTAGTATG
This sequence comes from Protopterus annectens, assembly GCF_019279795.1. Lineage (NCBI taxonomy): Eukaryota > Metazoa > Chordata > Ceratodontiformes > Protopteridae > Protopterus > Protopterus annectens. Next base: position 553,232 of record NC_056740.1, read on the forward strand.
CTATAAAAATGAAGCTAGGTCTCAGTATGCTACAGCAGATGTAGCTAGGTCTCAGCATGCTACTAAAGATGTAGCCAGGTCTCAGTATGCTTCTAAAGATGCAGCTAGGATTGAGTATGCTACTAAAGATGCAGCCAGGTCTCAGTATGCTTCCAAAGATGTAGCTAGGTTCAGTATGCTACTAAAGCTGTAGCTAGGTTTCAGTATGCTACTAAAGATGTAGCTAGGTCTCAGTATTCTAAAACAGATGTAGCTAGGTCTCAGTGTCCTACAACACATGTAGCTAGGTCTCAGTAGGTTACAGCAGATGTAGTTAGATCTCAGTATGCTACTAAAGATGTAGTTAGGTCTCAGTATGCTACAACAGATGTAGCTAGGTCTCAGTATGCTTCTAAAGATGTAGCTAGGTTTAAGTATGCTACTAAAGATGTAGCCAGGTCTCAGTATGCTTCCAATGATGTAGCTCAGTTTCGGTATACTACTAAAGATGTAGCTAGGTCTCAGTATGCTACAACAGATGTAGCTAGGTCTCAGTATGCTACAACAGATGTAGCTAGGCCTCAGTATACTACTAAAGATGTAGCTACCTCTAAGTATGCTACTAAAGATGGACCTAGATCTCAGGATACTACTAAAGATGTAGCTAGGTCTCATTATGGTATAATAGATGTAGCTAGGTTTCAGTGTGCTACAACAGATGTAGCTAGGACTCAGTATACTACTAAAGATGTATCTAGGTCTCAGTATACTAACAAACATGTAGTCAGGTCTCAGTATGCTGCAACAAATGTAGCTACATCTCAGTATACTACTAAAGATGCATCTAGGTCTCAAGTATACTACTAACGATGTAACTAGGTCTCAGTATGCTACAACAGATGTAGTTAGGTCTCAGTATGCTACAACAGATGTAGATAGATTTCAGTATGCTACCAAAGATGTAGCTAGGTTTCAGTATGCTGCTAAAGATATAGCCAGGTCTGAGTATGCTACAACAAATGTAGCTAGGTCTCAGTATGCTGCAACAGAAGTAGTTAGGTCTCAGGATACTACTAAAGTTGTATCTAGGTCTCAGTATACTACAACAGATGTAGCTAGGTCTCAGTATGCTATAACAGAAGTAGCTAGGTCTCAGTATGCCACAACAGATGTAGCTACATCTCAGGATACTACTACAGATGTATCTTGGTCTCAGTATACTACTAAAGATATAGCTAGGTCGCAGTATGCTACAACAGATGTAGCTAGATCTCAGGAGATGTAGCTAGGTCTCATTATGCTACTAAAGATGTAGCCAGGTCTCAGCATACTACTACAGATGTCGCTAGGTCTCAGTATGCTACAACAGATGTAGATATGTCTCGGTATGCTACAACCCATGCAGCTGCTTCTTAGTATGCTACAACAGATGTAGATAGGACTCAGTATGCTACTAAAGATGTAGGCAGGTCTCAGTATGCTAGTAAAGATATATCCAGGTCTCAGTATGCTACAACAGCTGTAGCTTGGCCCCAGTATGCTACAACTGATATAGCTAGGTCTCAGTATGCTACAACAGATGTAGGTAGGTCTCAGTATGCTACTAAATATGTAGCTAGTCTCAGTACTCTACAACAGATGCAGCTAGGTCTCAGTATGCTACTAAAGATGGAGCTAGGTCTCAGTATAACACTGAAGATGTAGCCAGGTCTCAGTATGCTACTAAAGATGTGGCCAGGTCTCAGTATGCTACAACAGATGAAGTTATATATCAATATGCTACCAAAGATGTAGCTTGGTCTTAGCATACTAAGAAAGATGTAGCCAGGTCTTGGTATGCTACTAAAGACGTAGCCACTTGTCAGTAGGCTACAACAAATGTAGCCACGTCTCAGTATGCTACAACAGATGTAGCTAGATCTCAGTATGCTACTAAAGATTTAGCTAGGTCTCAGTATACTACTAAAGATGTAGTTAGTTCTCAGTATGCTACAACATATGTAGCTAGATCTCAGTATGCTACTAAAGATGTAGCTAGGTCTCATGATACTAAGAAAGATGTAGCTATATCTCAGTATGCTTCTAAAGATGTAGCTAGGTCTCAGTATACTATTTAAGATGTAGTTAGTTCTTAGTATGCTACAACAGATGTAGCTAGGTCTCAGTATACTACAAAAGATGTTGCTAGGTCTCAGTATGCTACAGCAGATGCAGCTAGATCTCAGTGTACTACTAAAGATGTAGCTAGGTCTCAGTATGCTACTAAAGATGTAGCTAAGTCTCAGTATTCTACAACAGATACAGCTAGGCCTCAGTATGCTACTAAAGATGTAGCTAGGTCTGATTATGCTACAGCAGATTTAGCTAGATCTCAGTAACTGAGAAAAGATGTAGCCAGATATCAGTATACTGCTAAAGATGTAGCTAGGTGTCAGCATACTACTAAAGACGTAGCTAGTTCTCAGTATGCTACAACAGATGTAGCTAGGTCTCAGTATGCTACAACAGATGTAGTTAGGTTTCAGTGTGCTACAACAGATGTAACTTGGTCTCAGTATACTACTAAAGATGTATCTAGGTCTCAGTATACTACTGAAGATTTAGCCAGGTCTCAGTATGCTGCAACAAATGTAGCTAGGTCTCAGTATACTACTAAAGATGCATCTAGGTCTCAGTATACTACTAAAGATGTACCTAGGTCTCAATATGCTACAACAGATGTAATTAGGTCTCAGTATGCTACAACAGAAGTAGCTAGGTCCCAGTATGCTACAACAGATGTAGCTATATCTCAGAATACTACTAAAGATGTAGCTAGATCTCAGGATACTATTAAAGATGTAGCTAGGTCTCAGTATGCTACTAAAGATGTAGCCAGGTCTCAGTATACTACTAAAGATGTTGCTAGGTCTCAGTATACTACTAAATATGCAGCCAGGTCTCAGTGCCCTACTAAAGATGTAGCCAGGTCTCAGTATGCTACAGCAGATGTAGCTAGGTCTCAGTATGCTACAACAGGTGTAGCTAGATCTCAGTATGCTACTAAAGATGTAGCTTGGTCTCAGAATACTACTAAAGATATAGCTGTCTCAATATGCTACAACAGATGTAGCCACATCTCAGTATTCTACAACAGATGTAGCTAGATCTCAGTATGCTACTAAAGATGTAGCTAGGTCACAGGATACTAAGAAAGATGTAGACAGGTCTCGGTATGCTACAACAGATGTAGCTAGATCTCAGTATGCTACTAAAGATGTAGCTAGGTCTCAGTATACTACTAAAGATGTAGTTAGTTCTCAGTATGCTACAGCAGATGCAGCTAGGTCTCAGTGTACTACTAAAGATGTAGCTATGTCTCAGTAAGCTACTAAAGATGTAGCTAGGTCTCAGTATGCTACAACAGATATAGCTAGGCCTCAGTATGCTACTAATGATGTAGCTGGGTCTCAGTATGCTACAACAGATTTAGCTGGATCTCAGTATGCTAGTAAAGATGTAAGCAGGTTTCAGTATACTGCTAAAGATGTAGCTAGGTCTCAGTATGCTACAACAGATGTAGCTAGGTCTCAGTATGATACAACAGATGTAGCTAGGTCTCAGTATACTACTAAAGATGTAGCCAGGTCTCAGTATGCTACTAAAGATGTAGCTAGGTCTCAGTATGCTACAACAGATGTAGCTAGATCTCAGTATACTACCAAAGATGTAGCTAGGTCTCACAATACTAATAAAGATGTAGCCAAGTCTCAGTATGCTATAACAGATGTAGCTACATCTCAGTATGCTACAACAGATGTAGCTAGATCTCATTATGCTACTAAAGATGTAGCTAGGTCTCAGTATACTACTAAAGATGTAGCTAGGTCTCAGTATGCTACTAAAGATGTAGCTAGATCTCAAGATACTACTAAAGATTTATCTAGGTCTCAGTATACTGCTAAAGATGTAGCTAGGTCTCAGTATGCTACAATAAATGTAGCTTGGTCTCAGTATACTACTAAAGATGTATCTAGGTCTCATTATACGGCTAAAGATGTAGCTCGGTCTCAGTATGCTACAACAGATATAGCTAGGTCTCAATATGCTACAATGGATGTAGATATATTTCAGTATGTTACTAAAGATGTAGCTAGGTCTCAGTATACTACAACAAATGCAGCTAGGTCCCAGTATACTACTAAAGATGCATCTAGGTCTCAGGATACTAGTAAAGATGTATCTAGGTCTCAGTATACTACTACAGCTGTAGCTAGGTCTCAATATGCTACAACAGATGTAGCTGGGTCTCACTATGCTACAACAGATTTAGCTAGGTCTCAGTATGCTATAACAGATGTAGTTAGGTCTCAGGATACTACTAAAGATGTATCTTGGTCTCAGTATACTACTAAAGATATAGCTAGGTCTCAGTATGCTACAACAGATGTAGCTAGGTCTCAGTATGCTACAACAGATGTAGCTAGGTCTCAGTATGCTACTAAAGATGTAGCTAGGTCTCAGTATTCTAAAACAGATGTAGCTAGGTCTCAGTATGCTACACCAGATGTAGCTAGGTCTCAGTGTGCTACAACAGATGCAGTTAGATCTCAGTATGCTACTAAAGATGTAGCTAGGTCTCAGTATGCTACAACAGATGTAGTTAGATCTCAGCATGCTACAAAAGATGTAGCTAGGTCTCAGTATGCTACAACAGATGTAGCTAGATATCAGAATGCTACCAAAGATGTAGCTAGGTCTCAGTATACTACTAAAGATGTAGTTAGCTCTCAGTATGCTACAGCAGATGCAGCTAGGTCTCAGTGTACTACTAAAGATGTAGCTATGTCTCAGTATGCTACTAAAGATGTAGCAAGGTCTCAGTATGCTATAACAGATATAGCTAGGCCTCAGTATGCTATTAATGATGTAGCTGGGTCTCAGTATGCTACAACAGATTTAGCTGGATCTCAGTATGCTAGTAAAGATGCATGCAGGTTTCAGTATACTGCTAAATATGTAGCTAGGTCTCAGTATGCTACAACAGATGTAGCTAGGTCTCAGTATGATACAACAGCTGTAGCTACGTCTCAGTATACTACTAAAGATGTAGCCAGGTCTCAGTATGCTACTAAAGATGTAGCCAGGTCTCAGTATGCTACAACAGATGTAGCTAGGTCTCAGTATGCTACAACAGATGTAGCTAGATCTCAGTATACTACCAAAGATGTAGCTAGGTCTCAGAATACTACTAAAGATGTAGCTAAGTCTCAGTATGCTATAACAGATGTAGCTACATCTCAGTATGCTACAACAGATGTAGCTAGATCTCATTATGCTACTAAAGATGTAGCTAGGTCTCAGTATGCTACTAAAGATGTAGCTAGGTCTCAAGATACTACTAAAGATGTATCTAGGTCTCAGTATGCTTCTAAAGATGTACCTAGGTTTAAGTATGCTACTAAAGATGTAGCCAGGTCTCAGTATGCTTCCAATGATGTAGCAAGGTTTCAGTATACTACTAAAGATGCAGCCAGGTCTCAGTATGCTTCCGAAGATGTAGCTAGGTTCAGTATGCTACCAAAGATGTAGCTAGGTTTCAGTATGCTACTAAAGATGTAGCTAGGTCTCAGTATTCTAAAACAGATGTAGCTAGGTCTCAGTATGCTACAACAGATGTAGTTAGATCACAGTATGCTACTAAAGATGTAGCTAGGTCTCAGTATGCTACAACAGATATAGATAGCTCTCAGCATGCTACAAAAGATGTAGCTAGGTCTCAGTATGCTTCTAAAGATGTAGCTAGGTTTAAGTATGCTACTAAAGATGTAGCCAGGTCTCATTATGCTTCCAAAGATGTAACTAGGTTTCAATATACTACAAAGATGTAGCTAGGTCTCAGTATGCTACAACAGATGTAGCTAGGTCTCAGTATGCTACAACAGATGTAGCTAGGCCTCAGTATACTACTAAAGATGTAGCTACCTCTCAGTATGCTACTAAAGATGGACCTACATCTCAGGATACTAGATGTAGCTAGGTCTCACTATGGTATAATAGATGTAGCTAGGTTTCAGTGTGCTGCAACAGATGTAGCTAGGTCTCAGTATGCTACTAAAGATGTATCTAGGTCTCAGTATACTAATAAACATGTAGTCAGGTCTCAGTATGCTGCAACAAATGTAGCTAGGTCTCAGTATACTACTAAAGATGCATCTAGGCCTCAAGTATACTACTAACGATGTAACTAGGTCTCAGTATGCTACAACAGATGTAGCTAAGTCTCAGTATGCTACAACAGATGTAGATAGATTTCAGTATGCTACTAAAGATGTAGCTAGGTCTCAGTATGCTGCTAAAGATATAGCCAGGTCTGAGTATGCTACAAAAGATGTAGCTAGGTCTCAGTATGCTACAACAGAAGTAGCTAGGTCTCAGGATACTACTAAAGTTGTATCTAGGTCTCAGTATACTACAACAGATATAGCTAGGTCTCAGTATGCTACAACAGATGTAGCTACATCTCAGGATACTACTAAAGATGTATCTTGGTCTCAGTATACTACTAAAGATATAGCTAGGTCTCAGTATGCTAAAACAGATGCAGCTAGATCTCAGGAGATGTAGCTAGGTCTCAGTATGCTACTAAAGATGTAGCCAGGTCTCAGTATACTAATAAAGATATCGCTAGGTCTCAGTATGCTACAACAGATGTAGATATGACTCGGTATGCTACAACCCATGCAGCTACTTCTCAGTATGCTACAACAGATGTAGATAGGTCTCAGTATGCTACTAAAGATGTAGCCAGGTCTCAGTATGCTACTAAAGATATATCCAGGTCTCAGTATGCTGCAACAGATGTAGCTAGGTCCCAGTATGCTACAACAGATATAGCTAGGTCTCAGTATGCCACAACAGATGTAGGTAGGTCTCAGTATGCTACTAAAGATGTAGCCAGGTCTCAGTATTCTACAACAGATGTAGCTAGGTCTCAGTATGCTACAACAGATGTAGATAGATCTCAGTATACTACCAAAGATGTAGCTAGGTCTCAGAATAGTACTAAAGATGTAGCTAGGTCTCAGTATGCTACAACAGATGTAGCTATATCTCAGTATTCTACTAAAGATGTAGCTAGGTCTAAGGATACTAAGAAAGATGAAGCTAGGTCTCAGTATGCTACTAAAGATGTAGCTAGGTATCAGTATACCAGTAAATATGTAGCTAGTTGTCAGTATGCTACAACAGATGCAGCTAGGTCTCAGTGTACTACTAAAGATGTAGCTAGGTCTCAGTATGCTACTAAAGATGTAGCTAGGTCTCAGTATGCTACAACAGAAGTAGCTAGGTCTCAATATACTACTAAAGATGTAGCCAGGTCTCAGTATGCTACAACAGATGTAGATAGGTCTCACTATGCTACAACAGATGTAGCTAGATCTCATTATACTACCAAAGATGTAGCTAGGTCTCAGAATACTACTAAAGATGTAGCTAGGTCTCAGTATCCTACAACAGATGTAGCTACGTCTCAGTATGCTACAGCAAATGTAGCTAGGTCTCAGTATGCTGCTAAAGATGTAGCTAGGTCTCAGGATACTAAGAAAGATGTAGCTAGGTCTAAGTACGCTACTAAAGATGTAGCTAGGTATCAGTATACTACTAAAGATGTAGCTAGTTCTCAGTATGCTACAACAGATGCAGCTAGGTCTCAGTGTACTATTAAAGATGTAGCTAGGTCTCAGTATCCTACAACAGATGTAGCTATGTCTCAGTATGCTACAGCAAATGTAGCTAGATCTCAGTATGCTGCTAAAGATGTAGCTAGGTCTCAGGATACTAAGAAAGATGTAGCTAGGTCTACGTACGCTACTAAAGATGTAGCTAGGTATCAGTATACTACTAAAGATGTAGCTAGTTCTCAGTATGCTACAACAGATGCAGCTAGGTCTCAGTGTACTACTAAAGATGTAGCTAGGTCTCAGTATCCTACAACAGATGTAGCTACGTCTCAGTATGCTACAGCAAATGTAGCTAGATCTAAGTATGCTGCTAAAGATGTAGCTAGGTCTTAGGATACTAAGAAAGATGTAGCTAGGTCTAAGTACGCTACTAAAGATGTAGCTAGGTATCAGTATACTACTAAAGATGTAGCTAGTTCTCAGTATGCTACAACAGATGCAGCTAGGTCTCAGTGTACTATTAAAGAGATGTAGCTAGGTCTCAGTATGCTACTAAAGATGTAGCTAGGTCTCAGTATGCTACAGCAGATTTGTCTGGATCTCTGTATGCTAGTAAAGATGTAGCCAGGTTTCAGTACACTGCTAAAAATGTAGCTAAGTCTCAGTATACCACTAAAGATGTAGCGAGGTCTCAGTATGCTACAACAGATGTAGCTAGGTCTCAGTATGCTACAACCGATGCAGCTAGGTCTCAGTATGCTACAACAGATGTAGCTAGGATTCAGTGTACTAAAGATGTAGCCAGGTCTCAGTATACTACTAAAGATGTAGCCAGGCCTCAGTATGCTTCAAGAGATGTAGCTAGGTGTCAGTATGCTACAACAGATGCAGCTAGGTATCAGTATGCTACAACAGATGCAGCTAGGTCTCAGTATACTACTAAAGATGTAGCTAGGTCTCAGTATGCTACCAAAGATGTAGCTAGGTCTCAGTATGCTACAACAAATGTAGCTAGGTGTCAGTATACTACTAAAGATGTATCGAGGTCTCAGTATACTACTAAAGATGTAGCTAGCTCTCAGTATGCTACAACGGATGTAGCTGGGTCTCAGTATGCAACAATAGATGTAGCTAGGTCTCAGGATACTACTAAAGATGTAACTAGGTCTCAGTATGCTACAACAGATGTAGCTAGGTCTAAGTATGCTCCTAAAGATGTAGCCAGGTCTCAGTATACTTCTAAAGATGTTGCTAGGTCTCAGTATGCTACAACAATGTAGATATGTCTCAGTATGCTACAACAGATGCAGCTAGGTCTCAGTATGCTACAACAGATGCAAGTAGGTCTCAGTATTCTACTAAAGATGGAGCTATGTCTCTGTATGCTACTAACGATGTAGCCAGGTCTCAGTATGCTACAACAGATGTAGTCAGGTCTCAGTACGCTACAACAGATGTAGCTAGGTCTCAGTACGCTACAACAGATGTAGCTAGGTCTCAGTATGCTACTAAAGATTTTAGCCAGGTCTCCGTATGCTACAACAGATGTAGCTAGGTCTTAGTATGCTACAACAGATGTAGCTAGGTCTCAGTATACTACTAAAGATGTAGCTAGGTCTCAGTATGCTACTAAAGATGTAGCCAGGTGTCAGTATGCTACAGCAGATGTAGCTAGGTCTCAGTATACTGCTAAAGATGTAGCTAGGTCTCAATATACTACTAAAGCTGAAACACCACTGGTGAGTGTCTTGCTAAGTGTTTCATAGAGCTTATTAATATTTGCTACAACTAAATCTACCAACCATAAACCTTTGTTGAAAAATATGAAGCAGTGTGGTGTATTCCTTTGTCCTTTTTAGCAGGTCTACAATATAATATTCAGTATAGTCTGAGGTTAGAAATTAAACTCATAGCTCTACAGTTCTGTGCAAGATCAGTGCTTTTTCCTTTGTATTGAGTGATTACTTTTGATTCTATTCATTTTTCATGGACTTCCCCATCTGCTGGCAAAATTCTGAACAATGTGTTCAATAGTTCTACCAATATGTCCCTAATCATTCATTTTATGTATTCTGGTATGCAGCTGGGGCCTACATTACATGAAGGTCTTATTTTACGTAATGCATATTTAGCCATTTCATGTGACATTATTTGGTACCCCGTGTTCCCCTGAATGATGTACACTTCCTTGCTTGTGCTAGTAAAGCCAGAAGAAGAAACAGTAAAAATACTTGTTAAAAATATTTGCCATATCCCTTGGGTGCAGCACACATATATCCATGTATACAGGGGAAACACTTAAGACTGGACACTTCTGTTGGCAATTTACATTTTTAAAAATGTTTTGCTATCAGATTTAATATGGAGGGGATGCTCATACACTGATTTGCAATACACAAAGACCCTATGATTTCTTTATATATTTTGTTGTTCCCACTTGTTGACCATTTCCTATACACATGAAATCTGATTTTTTTCCTAACTATAACTAGTCTGTAGCTCAAGGTTCCACCAACCTTATCCTGATTGTCCTACCACAGTTATCTGCCTGAGATATGTACTTTAAATCTGTTCGATTAATGTGTTCCACCCTCCATCTATCTTCCATTACTTCAATCAATCAGCATAACATTATTATTATTAATAATGTTCTCAGCATGTACTCTTCTAGTTATGTTTGTTTCTATATTTATGTCACTTTTCTATATCAATAAGAAAGAAGGCTTTTAAGAGATTCAAACCTGTTCACAATTCAGATGCCATTTTATGAAATAGAAATTAATTTTAAGTTATTTAAGCCAGCTGGGGATATTCTTATTTGCCTAGTCAAGTTCTGTTCCTTTTAAGAACAACAGCACACACATCCTCTCTTAATAAACTTGTTACTGCTTCAACTCTTAAATGGATTTTGTTTTTATTTTGCTGATGCTTGTTCACTAGAGAGACTGTTTTGTCTGTTTGGTTTTGAAGTATCTAAAAATCCTGAAAGTTGTTCTTCATTTATATTGGTACCATATAGCTCTGTACATTGTTTAGTGATATGACATTTATAGCAAGAATGTGCCTGTTTTGCAGTTAAAAGGCTTTAATATAAAACAGGACAACAAGCAACAGGAGGAAAGTTGAGTGAAAAGCAACTATCTCTACTAAGCAGTTATGGCGAAGTAAACTGAAAATGGTTAGTGTGGACACCATGTTTACATAACGTGCCTTTCTAAGAAAGGAAACTGGGATGAGTCATATAGACTGACCTACAAAGCATTCTGATAATGAGGAGCAGGACTGCAGTCCTAATACTATTTCTGTCATATTTAAGTCTTTATTATTCAGGGTATTTGCCCTAACATCCGGCTAGGCCTTCCCTGAAGGCTGGGCTATCTCTCATCTATTTTGTAGGAATTTTTATCACAGTCAGCCAATCTGGAATGAAATATTTAGCTTAGCAAAAAATATATATGAGCCAAAAGACTATCCTTTGTAAAGGGCTATAACTCAAAGTTTAAAATAAAAATGAAAGCATTCAACTATATAGAGCAAGTTGAGTTGATCCCACAGTTGAAATTTCCTTCGTATAAGATAAAACCCTCCATGACAGAAGGAAAAGAAAGAAAATTTGGACAAAGCTAGCAGAACTTCAGAAGACTGCACTCTTAAGCAAAGGTCAGAAAGCCACAAAAAAAGTAGAAAGAGGCAGCTGTCTTATGACGGACAAGCTACTACAGATCTTTTGTTAGCTAGGTTGCTATTTATTTTTGAACCTTCCAAGTTAATAGGCAGCCATACTGGAACAAAAAAAATGAGAAATATTTGTCAAATATGTGATAAATGTACAAGGCATTTGTTAGGAGACCATCTTCAGAAAAGATACAACTCATGGTTTGATGAGAAACATCCAGAGTGAATGAAATTCATGCTAAAGGAATGGACTTCAGCTCAAGCCCGTACTATACTAAAAAGTAATAAAAGCAAGTTCAGAAAGTGGCTGTCTTCTAAATGAATGTTAACAAACCAGTCTTGGAGGAGTACAGAAGTCATTTTACAGTATCTGTACAATATTCCAACCAGGCCAACAGATTGCAGCTATGCTTAAACCATTCCATCTGTAAAGTGATCAAGAGGGACAATGCACACTAGAGGTCAGCCTTTAATATGGATAGGAGGGAGGAATTGTAAGAGGTTATTATACCAACATGAATGTAAGTTAAGTGTTACAGGAGGCAGGAATATGCAGGCTCAAAGTGAAATGGTGGCAACAAAATATATATATATATATATATATATATATATATATATATATATATATATATATATATATATATATATACATATATATATATATATATATATATATATATATATATATATATACATACACACACACACACACACACATATATATATATATATATATATATATATATATATATATATATATATCTATATATAGAGAGAGAGCTATAGATATAGATATATAGATGTGTAAGTGCAGAGGCTTTTTTTGGTTTTTCAACATTTTCATTTTTCAAACTTATGACATATCTGTGTGTGTGTATATATGGATAGGGTCATTGTCAGGTGGTAGAACTGCAGTTGACTAAAAGCAGATGGTTGAAACAATTTGGCTGAAAACCCATTTGACTGAAACCTCATTTCACTGAATCACAAATGAGAGAAAAGTGTTGAAGTGCATATGCAGTATGTGATGGTATCATTTCTGAGGATATGATTTTCTAGGGAAGTGAACCTAGAATATTATGTGTGGATTGGTAGTGCACCCATCATGTTGCACCCCAAATGTATATATGTTTGTACTGATGTCCCAACACTGATTCACTGCATGTATGGTATTTTTTCTTTTCTCTGTGGTTGTGTGACCATGGAGTTAGTATATTTAATCAAAGGGGTGAGGGGGTAAATCCACCCACTTGGGGATTGCATGGGAGCTTGCCCACCCCCCAAAAAGACATTTTATGGTGTATTTTTGTTATGCAGAATGTTTTCTGTGATTTATGATTCAGTCAAGTAGATTTTCAGTCAAAGTGATTTTCAGTCAAATTTCTGAAATCGTGATTTTCAGTCAACTGCAGTTCTATCACCTGATAGTAAACTATATAGCTATACATAGGTATAGGGAGACATATATGGCTTCAGTTGATTTGGTCGCTGCAGTCATTCACTGTATACTGTGACTTGTGGTAAATGTTGTTGTTGGTTATAGTGGTCGAATTATATTACAATCTGCATCAGTTCGACTGTAATATAATTTCAAGAATTATCCTCATTTACTGAGGTTACATGACCACTGAGTACATTTAATTACCAGGAAGTGGGGGCAGGGCCCCCAGGTTAGGGGGTGTAGGGAAAAATTCTGATTCTTTTAGGTCATCACAAATGAAACGTATTAGTTTCATTTGTGATCATCTTATTTCATTGCTTATTTCAACGAAGGAGATCACTAATGAGGTTTCACGACATATGTCTTGTCGATGAAAGTTCATCAGTGATGCAAAGGAATATAACCGGATATATGTATACATTCATGTTTCCCTATAGTTCATCATTTATACAGTTCATAGGTACATAGGTAGGTACTAGGCTATCTGCCTGAGGGTGTTTATAAGCCTAGCTAGAGTGTGTCGGCTTTCGCCGCCCCATTGATTAATTAACTGATTATCTGTCAAGCAGAGCCAATGAAGTGATCCCAGGGATGTATTTTCTGTTACCCATCCACTTATAAAGGTTTCTCTTGAAGAGTGTTAGTGAGGGGCTCTGCCTGATGTAATATGGAATTTTGTTCCAAAGCATGGTGAGTCTCTGTGACAGGAATCTATCCCTCCAGCATGTTCTATTTATTGTTGTGGCGAGGTTTAGCTCACTAGAGCGTGTGGCTCACAGTGACTCGGATTTCTTTAGGTGGAGCATGTTCATCAATTCTGAGTTGGAAATGGCTTTGTAAGTCAGGCAGAGATCACCTCTGAGTAAGCGATATGCCACTGAGTACAGCCGGGGTTTTTTCAGTAGGGCTGCATAGGACATATGTTTGAGGCCAGTAATCCTCTTGGTGAGGTACTTTTGTGGTCTTTCCAGCTGTTGGAAGTGTCTTGTGAGGTACACCCCAAAATGGGGGCACTGTACTCTATGATGGGTCTAACGAGTGACGAGTAGAGGGGCACTGTAACCTCTTTATTTCTTGATGCGAACCCTTTAGTAATTAGACGGGCCACATAGAAGGATTTCCTAACTACTTTGGCAATATGATTGTCAAAGGAGAGATTACTATCTACCTGGGTCCCCAGATCTCATATTACCTCTTCTGTATTAAGGGGGCTGCCACCTATGTGGTAATTTGTGGGTGTTTTGTTTTTCCCAAATGGGATGACTATGCATTTTTTGGCATTTAGCTTGAGGACATGACTTTGACACCAGGTGTCCATCTCAGTAAGGCCCTTTTGGAGGATGTCCATGTCAGCCAGAGAGTGAATTATGGCTCCCAGTTTGCAGTCATCAGCAAACTTTGTTAGCCATAGTCCTCCTGTGTTTGCCTGTACTTCTGAGAAGTATATGCCAAACAGTAGGGGTCCCAGGACCGAGCCTTGTGGGACACCACTTGTGACTGGGTTAGAGTCAGACCTGGAGCCCGCTATTCTTACCGTGTGAGTTCTGTCTGTAAGCCAGTTGGCAACCCATCTCGTGACATAGGGGTTTATGTTCAGGCTTGTGAGTTTTTCTGTAATACCTGAGTGAGGAATGGTGTCGAAAGCCTTGGTGAGGTCAAGGTAGGCTGTGTGAAGCACCTTTCCCTCATCTATGGCCTTGGTGACTATGGCCTTGGTGACTGTCTCGAAGAAGTCAACCAGGTTTAGTAGGCATTAGTGGAAGGGTACTGTTGTCACTGCCAGTCAGCATTGCATGCAGTTCATTTCTGATAAAGTTCAGCCATATACTGTCAACTATTGATTTTATGTGGCATTTACCTTTAGTCAAGGTTGTTCAAGTGTGGATTGTTGAACCCAGAATGCTCAAATTGTGATAGACACAGCAGTATATGAGGACTGCCTTAGTGACCAACACATGTTTTAGCAAGAAAGACTGTCTCAAGTTCTTATACAAAACTGGCCAACATGCAACTCAGATAGGCTTCCCTCCTAGTAAGGAAAGGGCACTGCAAAGTCATCCCCAATGAAACAGGCAGCCCACAGAATAAACCACGGGTGGTCACAATTAATTGCAAGCACTGGTCAGAGAAGGCTCTAAGGTCAACAAAGACTAGATTGAAGACCTGGAGCAAAAGCAGAGTTCAAGGAAATAATTATGGTTCTAGCACCTTAGGAAGAAGATGAAATACGTAGGACTGAATTAGAATGGCAGTGTCTCAAACAGCATAGGTTCATTAGTAAGCAGTAGGCTAGCTGCCCTTGTGGGCCATATATAAAGGCTATCCAATTTCCCATGTTTATGTTTAAATTACCCTATCCCATTTGGTTACAGATTGGCTTTAGCCATCCCATGGGCGATAATTATATATTAGCCCTAATGAAAATAACTGGATCATACCTTAGATAATATGGGAGGACTCATGCATAGGATAAAACATTTAGGAGTATGTGTGAGGGCTACATATTAGACATACTGCAGATCTATACATTAAATAAGATACATAAGGAAAGTGGAATGCAGAAGTCTGAAAAGTTGTCAAAAGAAAGACAGAGTGCAGGAAAAAGTGGGAGATAGAAAAGATGAGCCACGCTAAGAAGGAATACTGGTCGACTAACTATTAGGCTACGAGAGCAGTCACAACAGTAAATGAAAAGGCATCAGAGGCACTTCACCAGCTCCTGGAAAGTGACTCAGCAGACAGAAGAAATAAGCTCTATCACTTTGCAAAGCAACGACAAACTGAAATGAAGATAGTCATCGGATACTATACGGGATGCTCACTACAACCTGCTCACCAGTCCATAGGACATCAAAGGTATATGGAATGAATGCATCAAGCAGCTTCTGAATGAAGAAAATCCCATAGAATGTATTGAACTAGACACAGCTTATGATGAAAGAGGAAGAAAAGCCCAAATAAAGCACTAAGGAAAATGAAGTCAGGGAAAGCTGCAGTCTCAGATGAAGTCACCTCTGACAATCATAAGAAATTAGATGAGTTAGGGGAGAAATGGCTGCAAGGAGTACTCATAGCAGCATGGAGGGAAAGTAATATGCCAGATAACTGGAGAACAAGCAACAAAGGGGACATTCACAACTGTGAGTAGTACAGTGGTATCAAACTCCTGTCACACTACATAAAAATGCTGGAGAGGGTAACAGGAATGTCAGGATGGCCAAGCTCAAGGCATAAACACCTTCCAGGGCTATTGGGTATTTTGGTCTCTAGATGGAAGTGTGGGTTCAAATCCCACTTCTGACAGTTCTTTTGGGGATTGGAGGCTGACATAATGCTTAAGCCTTAAGGTGTTTACCTCACATGCACAAGGTACAGGATTGGATTCTAATCTTTAGAGATACAAGGGCTCTGAGTTTTCAACTGCTTTTTAACTACACAGACTTTGAGAGGTGGGCCATTGGCATAATGGTTAAAGTTTTCACCTTATAGAAACAAGGTATAGGGTTTGATTCTGACCTCAGGTTATTGGCTAAGCTTAAAAATGGCACTTCAGGGCAGTTAACCTAATATTCACCTATGAATCTATGATAAATAAATACATAGAATAGTAGAAATTACAACAGGAGATGAGCAGTTGAGATTCAGATCAGGACTCAGCACAATCAACTCAATGTTTGCAGTAAGACAGATAGTTAAGAAGAAGCTAGAGATGATGAAAGAGTCCAACCAGGCATTCTTGGACTTGGAGAAAGTATATGACTAGATCCCAAGAAAGCTGATTTGATAGCTCTGCAATGGTTCAAAGTCCTGGAATCACTGATAGAATTAGTGTAGGATATGTACAAAGATCCAATAATGCATGTGCAAACAGTATTAAAACTAGAAGAAGGAGTTCCAGTGCAAGTGGGTGTGCATCAGGGTTTAGCTCTGAGCCCACTACTGTTCACACTGGTAATGGACTATAATAGTGGGTCCAAGGGGACACATCAACAAAGCTGCTGGATGCAAATGATGCAGCATTAAAATCAGAAACAAAATGGCAGTGGAATGGAATGCAAAAGCGAAGGGATATGGGTTTAAACAGCACAAACAAACAAGTTGTCATACCAATAAATGGGAGAAATTGGATGCGGAAATTGAGACAGAACAGAAAACAGTGGAACAGGTTAACAGCTACAAATATCTGGTAGGGATGGTTGAGGAGAAGGGAAGTTTGAATGAGATCAGAGTTAGAATTAGAGGGGCTTCAGCCAACTGCCACAGAGTGCCAGGGGTACTGTGTGACAGAAGAATGTCAAAGCAGCTGAAAAGTAAGGTGTACAGAACAGTGATGCAACCAGTACTACTGTATGGCACAGAAATCTGGGCAGTGAAGGCAGTGCAGCTGAGGAAGTTAGAGGTGATGGAGATGAAGTGCCTGAGATAGGTGGTTGAATGTACACTGCAGGACAGAGGAAGAAATGAGGAGATCAAATCAGAAGTCTTAGAAGCTCTAATTTCAGAGAAGGTCAAAGAGAACAGATCATGGTGGTTCAGGCACACATGCAGGAAAGCAAAAGACAATTGGGTGAAGAAGATTTAGGAGAGCCAGGACGAAGGCAAGATGAAATAAGGACGGTCAGCAAAGAGATGGATGGATTGCTTGAGAGAAAACCTGCACTAGTCAGGCATGACAACTGAAGAGGCTAGGCGATCACAACAGCTGATGCAACAACCTGACACCATGTAGAAAATAGGAAAAATATGGTTGATGATGTTAACTGTGTGTGCGCGCGCGTGCGTGTGTGTGTGTGTGTGTGTGTGTGTGTGTGTGTGTGTGTGTGTGTGTGCGTGTGTGTGTGTGTGTGTGTGTGTGTGTGTGTGTGTGTGTGTGTGTGTGTGTGTGTGTGTGTGTGTGTGTGTGTGTGTGTGTGTGTGTGTGTGTGTGTGTGTGTGTGTGTGTCTATGTGTGTATGCACATATGCAAATATAATTAAACTTGCTTTATATTTTTTGTCATCTGAATGTTCATTTTGCACTGAGTTATACATTTTGTATTTTTTCAAACATCTGACTTTGTTTAGAGTGTGTTCAGATGTTCAGAACTACATAAAATTCTAATTCTGTGCCTCATCATTACATATTTATGGATGCTGACTCGAACAACAGTTTGATAAATATGTAAAAATGACTTGTGAGGTAAAAATAGTTTTTGTGTAAAAGAAATGCTTCCTCACATTAAGTGTGGGGGCCTGAATGCCATGGCACTTTTTTGTATGTTGCAACTTGTAGGTCACACAACCTTGTTGACGCGGTGGTATTTAGTCATGTAAGAAAAAACATCAGGGGCATTCTAGTGAATTGTTACTGATATAAATAATGAAAGATAATGGAGAGTGAATTTATTTGCTTATTTATTTTTCAGCGGAGGCCCGGGGAGAAAAGCTCCAGTTATAAGAAATACAAACATTGGAGAAGATGACACGCATGTGACGAATTACAGAAGTTTTCACAAAAAGCAGATATTGATGGACAATACAATTCTTTAGAAGTAGACAATTGCATCTCACATCATACATGAATATATACAATTTAATGAATATATACAATTTAACGAGAAAGAGAAATTAGTTTCATGCAGTAGAGGTCAAATATCGGTGTAGGGTAACACTCAGTGAGCAATAATTAGTTGCAGAGACTGAGGTAAGGCCTATCTAGAACAGTTGCAAGAACAGAGCCAAGTCTCTATTAAGTGTGATTTTAAGAGCTTTCTAAATTGTAGTACAGTGCAGTTGGAGGTTATTGGGATTGGCAGTTTATTCCATATTTTAGAAATGAAGTTTGAGAAGACAGATTCCCCAGCTGAGTTGTTAGCTTTGGTGATGTCTAGGAGTCTGTTACTGGAACAAAGGGATCTAGAAGTGGTGAATGGTTGTATAAGATTTTAGAGAGCATGGGTTTTATCTGGTTGATGCAGTATTTTGTGGGCAAAGGTTAATAGATTAAAGTGTAGCAGTTGTGGAAGTTCTGGCCACTTTAGCTGTTTAAGACATGTACATTGAAATGTCCGGTGTGTGGCATCAGTGGCAAACTTGTCAATTTCATTGAAATAAGACTTCAGTTTGGTTAGATCAGTTTAGCAGAGGTTGGTTAGATTTGGGGAGGTGTACAGGACAGTAGAGCGATAGCTTTTATGTTCCTTGTTAGAAATTGTTTGCTTCTGTATAGAAGATCTAGTTTCTTGTGGAGCTTCTTAATAGTTTGAGCTATGTGAATATTGAATTTCAAGTTATTGTCAATTTCTACATCTAGCAGTTTAGTGTGAGTTATTGGGGTGATAATAGTTTTATTTTTGGATGAGATACTGAAAGACAGGGAAGACAAGGGGGATCTTGTTGGGTAGAAGAGAAGGAGCCTTGTTTTGTTGGGGTTTAGAATGAGTTGGGAGTTAGTGAGCCATGTTTCCACAGATAGAAAGGAATCTTTGGTTTGGTGTGAAGGTCTTGTAGAGAGGACGCTGCCCATATTAGAGAAAAGTTGCCTGCATATTGCACCACTGAGGCATGATGTGTGGAGGTGTGGAGCTAGTTTGTGAAGAATCAGAAAAGTAGAGGCCCAAGGATGGAGCCTTGTGGAACCCCAAAGGTACGTGGGAGAAGAGGGGAAAGTTGGTTTTGCCACTGGACTGCCTGCTGTCATTCTGATAGGTAGCTATGGAACCAAGTGATAGAGGAGCTACTAAGGTTTAGGGTGGAGAGAACGCAGATGAGTTTATTGTGATTTACCATGTCAAAGGCTTTGGACAAGTCCAGAAATATACCAGATACAAATTGCCCAGTATTTCCATAGTGGTTTATTGTGTTAGTAAAGGATGTTAGGGCTGTGGTAGTGCTGTGAGATGGGCAAAAACCATGCTGAGTGTTTGATAATAGTTTGTGTGTGTGAAGGTAGTCCATAAATTGGGTATGTACAACTCTCTCTCTATGATTTTAGATAAGGGTAACAGGATGGCAATTGGTCAATAATTAGTAAGTTCGGTGGAATCACTTCTCTCATGTACAAGTAAAATGTGGGAGATTTTCCAAATAACAGGTACCGGGTTTTCTGTTATAGATCTGTTTATGAGCATGGCTACTGGGTATGCTATTGTTCCGCCATGATTTGCAGAATGTCAACTGGGAGGTTGTCTGCAGCTAGGGTGGTTGGTTTCAGTTTTTTAAGTATTTTTTATGGTATCAACAGACACTGGGTGTAATATAAAGTGGTTGGTGCTATTTTGGGAGTTGGTGCTATGCTAGGGTGCAAGACAGACAGTTGTTGGAGATTCTCTGGGTATTTGAAGGGCTTGGATAGTTTCAGTAAAGTATTCATTAAAATGGGTTGCTATATTATTAGAGTTGCTGGTTGATGTTGGAGTGGGAGTAGTTGATTTGCCTAGAAGAAGTATTTTATTAATGGCAGCCCAGAACCTTTGATGGTTATTCTGGTGTTATTTCTGAATACTGTGGTAGTAGTTGATATTGTCGAGTTTTACTAGTTTCTTAGCTTTGTTTCACAATTATAAGAATGTTTGTCTTGTAATTTGGGTTTTGTTTTTAAGAAACTGTTCCCAAGCTTTATCTCTAGCCTTGAGCAAGAATCTGCATTTTTACTTAGCCAGGGTGCATAGTTAGCTTTAAGTCTAATAGTTCTATGGTGTGTGTGGCAGTTTAGTATATCTAAGAAAGTGGTGTTGAAGGAGTTAACAGCATCTTCTAGTGATAGCTGTCTGACAGGTTCCCAATTGCAGCTTTTTGGAGCAGAGATGTACCTGCTTGGGTTGAAGCTTTTTTATTTCTGATTAAGCGGTAGATGGTGTGGTTGGTTTGGTGAGCGTGGGTTCTTAGAAGAATGGTTGGCTGATGGTCACTCAGACTGTCAGGGAGTCAGCCTGCTTGTGATGATAGGGTGGGGTTGTTAACCAAAATCCAAAGATAGACTGTCATTTGGAAGACTTGTCAGGCCTCGAAGGAGATGTGATGAGTTGGGTGAACCCATGAAGGTTAACATGGGATGTAGGATTCTGAGAGGAACAGTTGAGACAGTCAATGTTGAAGTCACCCATCAGGATTGTTTCCTATGGGAGGGAATAGGAGATCAAATGTAGTATGTTTTCTACTGTGGGAATATTGTTTCCTTGTGGGATATAACCACATATGATGTTTATGTGTTTTCTGGGGTTAATTTTTTATTTAGTAAGGATTAGTTCTGCATTTTCAAAGTCAGGGATGCTTAATTCTGTATAGTCACATATTACGTGATCTTTGAATTAAATCGATACTCCCCTGCCCTTTTTGGTTTTCCTGTCTTTATGTAGGATATTCTACCTGGGTGTTACAATTTCATTGTTGTTCTTGTAGGATTTTAGCCATGTCTCTGTTAATATTACAATATCAGGAGAATAGAGGGAGAGTAGGGCATGCAGATCGTGTACTTTATTTCCAATACTTCTTACATTCATTTTAAGGAGGAAAAGGGAAGAATTGTTTTTCCTGTGTAACTGTCCAGGGTTAAATGCGATAGAGCTGCTTATCATATTACGCAGGAGAATGGGACCAGGATTAGGGTGTATGTCCTCATAATGGTTTAATTGCTTAATAAGGTGTCAAAGAAGTTTGTCAAGCTTGTTTTGTAATTTGGCATATTTTTGACAGGTTTGGGATGTGGTTGCTGGAGGTTGGAATTTGTTAGCATGGTAATCTATGTGGCTAGTGTAGAAAAGGGTTGGATCTATAGTATAATGTAATGGTCTATTTAGGTGGGAAGATTAAGAGGTTTGCCAGGGAGGGGGATTAGTGGATTGTAGTAGGGTATAATATCAGGTGAGGGAGTATAACAGTAATAACAGTGAGCTAGTGGTGATGTGTAGGGCTGATAGGTGCCAGTGATTCTTAATGTTAAAAGGGTATGAACTTGCAGGAGGGTAGTGACATTGTTTTCATACAAGTACTGGTAAGTGAAGAGTAGGAGTGGTTATAGTAGGTTAGTTAATTGATCTAATTAGTTGAAGTCTGGGTTGTGATTAGTTGTCATTATGTGGGTGGGGTTTGACAAATATAAATCTAGTTGAAGTGGAGGTGGTTGGGAATGGGGATAGGGTAGGGGAGCGGAGATAGCCCAAGCAGAGTGAGGACAAATGGAGCAGGAAGAACCACAAGGCAGACCGGGCCAAGAAGAAGGAAATATTAATAAAAAAAAAATCAGCTGCTATGTAGCAATCAGGTCAGTATTAGAAGCTAGTAAGACAGTCCATTCTTGTTATAGGTTGTGACAGTAGCGGTAAATACTATTTTACACTAATTTAGTACTAGTTTATTATTTTGGTGACAAAGCTGGTTACTGTATGGGAACTGGAGGACAAGATACCTAGGACTACAGCATCCAACAAGTATGCACGCCAACAACTTACAATGTGGTGAAGGGTTACTGAAGGTAGGCACATACATAAGGCCAATAATTTAGTTAGGACATACACTGCAGGTAGATCTCTTGTCTTTTTGTGTTTTTGTTAGGTTACTTAGTGAATTTCAGGTAGGCAGTGAGGACTTGGGTGATAAGAAATTACACTGAATATCTTTGCAACGTTTTGTAATATGGCGACAGTGCAAGAAAGATATTATAGTTCCAATGCTAGCTCAAATATTTTCACCACCTAGTGAAGCTAGTAGATACTGAGTTTCATATCCATGCCTGTATCACAAAAATATTCAACATGTGAATACCTTTTACAGTCAAATAACATACACCTCTCAGTTATACCTACTATCTGACAGCTAAAACTCATTCTACAAGCCAAGTCACTGAAATCATACCTTTACATCAATAGGATGGGTGCAGCCTTAAAGTGGTTCATACGTTTTTTTTATTCTTAGATACTTTCAAGTCTTATGATCTGTAAGGATCAAATGAAGCCTAGCCTTACATTTTCATGGTAGTTTTCAGCCCTCACATTTTTCAAATAAATAACCCAGTGATGGGACATGGAAAGATATGTTGGGGTATATACATATTTCTCCTATCCATGAGGGATAGGAAAACTAAATTGAGGGGGATGAGTGAACTTGTGGTTACCCATCCATTTCTCCAAATTACATTTAAACAGAGTAAGAGAAGTACTTTGATTTATGTGGAGTGGAAGACAGTTCCATAGAAATTGTATTCTTTATTAAACAAACCTATCCCTTCAGCATGTCCTGTTTATCTTGCAAAGCAGCTTGAAATACCTTGAGCAGTTCTTTTTATGATACTATTGGACTTACAAATGTGTAATAGGTCTGACACAATAGGGTCTTTTGAAGCTTTATAAGTGAGACAGATGTCACCTCTGAGTAGCCTGTGGGATACTGAAAATGGGACACGGCTTTGAGATGGTCTGCATAGTTTTTATGACTTAAGTCCCTGATTTCTTTAGTGAAAAAGCATTGTGGTAATTTCTGGACTATGAAGGAAATCATCTAATTGATTTAAGAGACACTCTGGAAAGAGGAAACACATTATATATACCAACAGATTCCAAAATGTTCAAATTTTTGGTTGATAAGCTCTACATAAGACACATGTTGGCCTTTACTTGATTTACACAAGTATAGGTTTATTTTATCATGTGTGAGTTATGTATAATAACAGCAACCAATGGCTGGACTCTGATACAAAAATTAAAAAAAATGATAGCAGGACAAATGGACAGATCAAAAACCAAACGTTGCTTTCAGCCTGCTCATATATACAGAACTTTTAGAAACCTTGTATTACAGCATGATTTCTAAGTTCCCTCCTCAACCTCGACAATATATTTTATATATTTTGTCTTCTACTCACCTCTGGCTGTGTAGGTGATCCTATATCCTTGTAAGGGTATGGCAGGAGCTCCCCAGGACAGACTGAGACTGAATGGCCCAGAATCGATAATCCTTAAGCCAGGTATAATCTCTGATGACCCTAAAATAAAAGGAAAAGTAAGAAAAATATATTATGCAGTGTCTCTTATCACAGTGAAATATCAGTCCAGTATAATGAATATTAGTGTGAAATTTTGTCTTTTATCCAAAACGTAACTTAAAACTTGTATTCAGTAATTTGTTCATGTTTTGTGAACCAAGTAAGCGCACTAATTTATATATTTACAATTTCATCTTACAGTATGATACTGAAAGTTCATCCATTCATGCATACATTTTTAACAATAGCTTTAGCTATTCCACAGTCATGGGAAGCTGAAGTCTGTCTTGGCAAATGACATTTTTAAGATGGTCATTAAGCAAGACTTCAGCTCATCCTATGTTTAAGGAAACGGTAGTCTAAGTAACCAACACTTTCCTTATCTCCCATAACAATTTATGCTTTAGTTTCAGTGGCACTCACACAAATAAATAGGAAAACATTATCTTCTTTAGAAACAGATTTCCAGAACAACTGCCAGTTGACATATGCTTATTTTCTTCTAGGTAATATTTCAGTGCAACCAAACCCAAATAGTACAATCAGTATGCATAAAGTTAGTCTCTGTCAAATGGGAGAATGGAATGGGATGTACTTGCTGGATATACTGCAGCCATATGACTGTTATGCCATAGTCCATAGGCTAATGGCTTAACATCCCTTGCAAGCCTAGATAATATAACCCGGTTTTACACAATATATGTGTAGAATTCTATGTGGGAGGTTTTGTGGAGGTGAGATGAGATAAATATGGTGATTAAGTTTGAATTTAGAGGAGTACTGAATGGGATGGCGGGGGAGCAGATGCTTATGATGTGTTATTTGTGGTAAGAGGTGATATGATAAGCTAATATTCGTAAGCTTAGGAGCAATATGTGTTGAGGTGGCATAGTTGAGTGTGGATTGTAATTGGTTGTAAATTACATGCTTGGATAGGGTAATTGTGTGGGAGTGTGTTTTTGGTTAGGTATAAGTGTAGGTACAGTGGGGAGTGGGTTGGAATTGGGGGCAGGGTAGAGGAGTGGAGTGAGCCTGAGCAGAGCGAGGGCAAATGGAGCTGGTTGGATCTGATAAGCAGTTACCCTCAGAAAAACAAACAAGCAGTAAGTAGTATCACTTTAAACCAGATTGATTCTTTTCTGCTGGTTTGCAGAAACTAGCTGGATCACAGTGAACTGCACGGCATATGTTTGTTTTCCTTTTGTTTCTTTAGTATATTTGCTTGGAGGGACACTTACAGGTCATCAGCAGCTATACCATGTGCTATGGGTAGAGTGGGGACAGGGAGTTTCATTACAGTGATGTGCAGGGGGGTAGTCCATTCCTGGATGACTATAAAAAGGCAACTTGTAATATAAGGTGGTATATCCTACATTACTGTTTTACAGTTATTGTCTCTTCACTGTCTCTGAAGCTCACAAGAAGAAACTTGTGTATATATATATATATATATATATATATATATATATATATATATATATATATATGTTCATGCTTGAAAGATGCTGCATTTAGCTGTTCCTTTGGGTTAAAATTAGAATGGGAAGTAACTGAAGCATGAGGAGCAGGGCAGTTCCTTAAATTCTCATTCCTATAGTCACATTAAAAAGTGAATGAGTGGAAGAGAAAAACCTAAGCATGAACTCGGCACATCAACTTTTGGGATGGGCTGTAAGGAAAAACAAAATGAAAAGTATATTCTGAACATGAGTGGTCCCAGCACTGAAGCCTGTGGCACACCACTAGTAATCAGCCTCTTGCTGGATCTGGATTCACCCACTTTAACCAAATGTGTCTTGTCCATGAGCCAAATGGCTATCTATCTTGTGATGTAGAGATTTACGGCCAGTTTTGTGAGTTTATTTATAATACCTAAGTGGGGAATTGTGTCAAATGCCTTGGCAAGACCGAGGTAAGTAATATGTACTGTTTTACCCTCGTCCATGACTTTAGTGACTTTCTCAAAGAAATCCACTAAATTCAGTTGGCATGCTGCCCTTGACAAAGCCAAATTGGGTCAGGTCTGGTGTTTGGAAGTCTCCTATGTCATTATTTATCAGGTCCATGATTATTATTTCCATGGCCTTACAAATAAGACTAGTCAAACATATGGGTCTGTAATTTCCAGGGTCAGTAGATGGTCCCCTTTTATGCAGAGGGATGACTGTTGCTGTGCTCCAATCTACCAGGACAAAGCTAGTCCAGAGGATGTGCAGAGATACTAATGGTCCTGATAAGTCCTGATTTAAGCTATTTAAGAAACAACCTGGTATATTGTCAGGACCCACTGAAGGCATGTTATTAGCTTTGGAGAGTACAGTAGCAACATGTTCTTTGATGATAATTGGTGGTGCAGTGATAGGGATATTTCTTAGGGAGAAATGGTCATGATGGTAAGGTAAACCAAACAAACAGGAAACTGGTGAAGAAAACTATAGGTCCAACAATACAATTAAAAGCAAGCCGGAACAAAAGCCCATGAACTGCAGTAGAAATCCACAAAAATGTGTTTATTTTAAGCGCTTTTCGTTGCTAAAATCAAGCAACTTCTTCAGAAATAAAACACACATTCATTCCAAAGTCGTATATAAATAATAAAGTCACATGGTAAATTAAACAATTAGAATCAATTGAATTAATTAATTGGATAAATTCACTCACGTACCTAAATAACTACATAAAAAGTAATACCACAAATGCTTCAAGATCACATTAACTAACAAATCTGGATTTCCTATTCATCCTATATAAAATGTTTAACTCATATATAATAAACCAATACAACTTAAAAATGATATAAAATTATATCCCCACATATATTCACATAAGTATTAAAAACAAAGGTAAACCACACCAAATGTATGGCTGCAAGTTCAGGAACTAAAGTTGTAAAATGAGTTGTCTTACACATTACAAAAGAAGTCAGAAATAATTAACGTTTCAGACTTCTAAGTTTCAATAGACAACTAATGTTACATGCTTCGTTTAAGCCAGGATAGGAAAATGCATTAAGGCGAATCTGCCATGCTAGTTCACGTTCCTCTAGGGGTAAATTAAAAGGACCCCCTCTTATATCCATCTGAATTTGATCAATAGCCTTGAACATGAACTTGTGTCCTACATTGTGGGTAACGTGTTTAGCTAAAGGATTCTCTGTTTTCTTCGTAGAGATAGCATAAGTGTGTTCATAAACTCTGTCCCGCAATCTACGCTCGGTTTTACCTACGTGGAATGCAGAACAGCAAACACACTCACCTATTTACACAACAAGTTTAGAATTACAATTCAATTTAAATTTAATATTGAACTTGTCGTGATTAATAGCAAAGGTGTTACCTACGTTCATAAATCTGCACATCCTGCAGGCACCACACAAGTGCATTCCTATATTTCTGGCTGTAATAACGTTACCTTTGCTTTCAAGAAGGAACTTAAGATTGTACCCTTTCCTGAAAATGATGTTAGGTAATAGTCCTAGTTTATCAAGTAGCATACTATCATTTGTAATAAAATGCCAATTTTTATATAGAATAAACCTAACAGTACCACTATCTGTGCAAAAGGTAGTAATAAAACCGTCTTTGATGTTATTGTCACCTATTTGTGTATTTCCTTGTGCTCTACTCACATTATTGTCTATAAAAGTCTCGTCCATGTTTAAATCAACATTATTTGAATCAAGAACAGGTACCAATAATCCTGCCCTCCTTTTCGCAAAAACTTCGTGAATAAGCGGTTGAATTAAATTACTCGGATAACCACGCTGCTGGAACATAGAGTTTAAAAGGTCACATTCCATATGGAAATCCAATTCAAGAGTAGTCATCTTTGCTGCCCTTATCAATTGTCCTTTGACAATTGATCGTTTCTGCTGAAAGGGATGGCAGCTCGAAAAATGAAGAAAAGAGTTACAATAGGTATGTTTCCTAAAAATCTTGGAAACATATCTCTTGTTAACTCTGTCCTTCAAAAGTTTGACATCTAAATAATCTATTGTATCCATTGTGGAATATTGCTGTAAATTAAAAAAAATCTGTAGTAGTGTTTAAATATGAAATAAAGGACATAACCTGTGTGTGATCACCATTAAATAGGACAAAAATATCTTCCAAAAATCGTGTGTATAATATGAGGTTCACCCTGCGGTCTGGGACATTAAAAATAAATGTCCTCTCCCAAAATGCCATAACAGAATTTGCAAAACTGGCACCGCAGGGTGACCCCATAGCTATACCTTGTCTTTGCAAATAAAACTGTTGGTCAAACAAAAAATAATTATTAGTAAGAATGATGTCTAATAAGGACTCAACTAAAGTAATCTCATTTGTTGTTGCTTTCTTCGATTTAAGTAATAAATTACTACTAATTACTAATTATTACTTATTATTATTATTCTTACTAATAATTATTTTTTGTTTGACCAACAATTTTATTTGCAAAGACAAGGCGTAGCTATAGGGTCACCCTGCAGTGCCAGTTTTGCAAATTCTGTTATGGCATTTTGGGAGAGGACAGTTATTTTTAATGTCCCAGACCGCAGGGTGAACCTCATATTATACACACAATTTTTGGACGATATTTTTGTCCTATTTAATGGTGATCACACACAAGCTATGTCCTTTATTTCATATTTAAATACTGCTATTGAATTTTTTAAATTTACAGCAATATTCCACACGGATACAATAGATTATTTAGATGTCAAACTTTTGAAGGACAGAGTTAACAGGAGATATGTTTCCAAGATTTTTAGGAAACATACCTATTGTAACTCTTTTCTTCATTTTTCGAGCTGCCATCCCTTTCATCAGAAACGATCAATTGTCAAAGGACAATTGATAAGGGCAGCAAGGATGACTACTCTTGAATCGGATTTCCATATGGAATGTGACCTTTTAAACTCTATGTTCCAGCAGCGTGGTTATCCAAGTAATTTAATTCAACCGCTTATTCACGAAGTTTTTGAGAAAAGGAGGGCAGGATTATTGGTACCTATTCTTGATTCAAATAATGTTGATTTAAACATGGACGAGACTTTTATAGACAATAATGTGAGTAGAGCACAAGGAAATACACAAATAGGTGACAATAACATCAAAGACGGTTTTATTACTACCTTTTGCACAGATAGTGGTACTGTTAGGTTTATTCTATATAAAAACTGGCATTTTATTACAAATGATAGTATGCTACTTGATAAACTAGGACTATTACCTAACATCATTTTCAGGAAAGGGTACAATCTTAAGTCCCTTCTTGATAGCAAAGGTAACGTTATTACAGCCAGAAATATAGGAATGCACTTGAGTAGTACCTGCAGGATGTGCAGATTTATGAACGTAGGTAATACCTTTGCTATTAATCACGACAAGTTCAATATTAAATTTAAATTGAATTGTAATTCTAAACTTGTTGTGCATATAGCTGAGTGTATTTGCTGTCTTGCATTCTACGTAGGTAAAACTGAGCGTAGATTGTGGGACAGAGTTTATGAACACACTTATGCTATTTCTACGAACAAAACAGAGAATCCTTTAGCTAAACATGTTACCCACAATGTAGGACATAAGTTCATGTTCAAGGCTATTGATTAAATTCAGATGGATATAAGAGGGGGTCCTTTTAACTTACCCCTAGAGGAACGTGAACTAGCATGGCAGATTCGCCTTAATGCATTTTCCTATCCTGGCTTAAACGAAGCATGTAACATTAGTTGTCTATTGAAACTTAGAAGTCTGAAACGTTAATTATTTCTGACTTCTTTTGTAATGTGTAAGACAACTCATTTTACAACTTTAGTTCCTGAACTTGCAGCCATACATTTGGTGTGGTTTACCTTTGTTTTTAATACTTATGTGAATATATGTGGGGATATAATTTTATATCATTTTTAAGTTGTATTGGTTTATTATATATGAGTTAAACATTTTATATAGGATGAATAGGAAATCCAGATTTGTTAGTTAATGTGGTCTTGAAGCATTTGTGGTATTACTTTTTATGTAGTTATTCAGGTATGTGAGTGAATTTATCCAATTAATTAATTCAATTGATTCTAATTGTTTAATTTACCATGTGACTTTATTAATTATTTATATATGACTTTGGAATGAATGTGTGTTTTATTTCTGAAGAAGTTGCTTGATTTGAGCAATGAAAAGCACTTAAAATAAACACATTTTTGTGGATTTCTACTGCAGTTCATGGGCTTTTGTTCTGGCTTGCTTTTGATTGTATTGTTGGATCTCATGATGGTAAGGTGAAATCTGAGCTGAATTTCTCTATCAGCAGATTTGCTAAATCTTCCATATGAATATAAGTGATGTATTGTATAGCTGATTGCACACATTATTAGATGTTGCCCTTAAGATGTGGACATAATTGAAAAATGCCTTATGGTTATCCTTAGCACTGGATGCTATTTTTATCTGAAAATCTGCTTTCAGAGACTTGACTAGTTCCCTGATTCACTTGCTTAGACTAATGAGGGGCTTTTTCCTCTGTTGTGCACATTCCCTCTTACTTATTGACAGGATTTTCTTTCTTTTGTTGTATTTGTTGTATTAATACCAGGGGTCCACCAGGGGGGCTTGTTTTTGCAGTTTAACATGGGTTTGTTTCAGTCCGGTACTCCTGCTTCTTGCAGTTGCTTATATGGTCATACAGGGCTTTTGTGTACACTTCTGTATAGGTTTCTGATTTTTCTGTATTTGAGGGAGCTTGGAAACTAGATATGCCCCTTAATAGGGGGGCAATTTATCTTACCAAAGTTCTTAAAGTTTTTGTGGTTAGATGAAGGGACTAGTTTTATCTTTATTTCAAGGGAGACCACTTTGAGAGCTTATCTTACCTCTGAGGATATCATACTGGGGGGTGCAGGAGTCTCCTATATTTGTGAGTACCAGTTGTAGGGTATTTGTTCCCCTAGTGGGAATTTGGACTAGCTCTTCTAGGGCATTTTAATTTAAAAAGTGAATGAATGTTTGGGCCTGCATGTTAGTAATTGTGTATGCCTCCAAATTAATGGACAGGTAGTTAAAATCACCCATGAATATGGTATTGTGCTGGATTTTTTGTATTTTGTATATATTAAATACTGTAGTTTATTTTCTTTACCTTGTGTTTTACTTGCATTCTGCTTTAACAGCATATTAAAAGAGACCACAGCTCTCTCTCTCTCTTCTGAGTCAGGCAGGATTTTTTTCTCGCCCTCCCACCCAGTCACAGTTGTCTTGTTAAATACCACTGTCTTTCTAGTTGCCTGCCTCTTATGTAAATCTGACCATATATCTCATTTCCTCTCTACTTTCACTGGCTTGTGTGAGTAATCACTAAATCAAAAACCTCTCCCCTTCAACTATTTAAATTTATTGACCATCCTACTGTATTTCATAGTACCAGAATACAAAAGTGACCACCCCTTTCAACCCATCTTGCTGTTTTAAAAATAGTAACTCTCCACTAAACCTTAACTTTTTAAACAGGTAAAACTTAAGTTACCTACTTTCACGTCTAACTTCCCTAGTGCACACTGCAGTGTGCATTTTTTTTCATCTTACCTTTAAGCATCCCTTTGACTAGCACTTTCTCTAATACCTGCTGGAAAGCACTAGGAAGCCTTAAACTGATACAAGCACTCAGCTCTCCTTGTTAATAAGGAGAAATTAATAGTAGGCACTAAACAGCATATAATTGCAAAGTACCTTGCTAAGGTAAGGGAAAACAGCTCCTGCACTTTACAAAAAAAAAAAAAAAAAAAAAAAACAAACCAGGCATGTCCAAGGGTCATCTTCCGGTGATTTCTCCTGTCCACCTGGTGAATATGGACATAGTGGGGCAATGCAGCAATTGCCTCATGTACACATACAACCCTCTCCTCCTACCACCCAACACTACAACCTGTGAGAGATGCACTTACATAGCCAAAATGGAAGCAAAGCTCTCTCCACCCAAGATTGTGCTAGACAGTCAAGAGGAAAAGGTTAACACCCACACTACAACTCAAGCAACACATAGCCCTTCTAAACCCACACCACCAACACCCACATATAGCAACACTAAATCCACATATGCAGAGGCCCTTAACTGTAACCTGCCCAAGCAACAAGGACCTCTGAAGCTGAAACACAAACAAACACCAATCACAACCAAAGTGTCACATAGTTCACAACACCTGCATGCCACCCAGCAACAGCCCCTAAGGCAAGACAATATACCTAACACTTTAGTCATAGGTGACTCTATAGTCCGGCACACTGATGTCCCTCTCACCAGGTTTTACAAGGAGAAAATTACAGTCAGCTGCCTGTCGGGTGCCAGGATCCGCCACATAACGTATGCACTCAAGTCACTCCACAACAAGTACAAATATGACTCTGTCATTGTCCATGTTGGAGTGAATGATTTGAGACGTACCTCCCTGGACTACATGAAAAGAGACATGGAATGAGCTCTTGGATCATGTGGCCAAGGCAGGTATGACCCTAGCCCTGAGTAGCATCGTGCCTTCGCCCAGAATGATACCACAATATAAGGACAAAATGATTGACTTCAACAATTGGCTAAGCTTCTGGTGTCATTCAAAGGTGATCCAGTATCCATCTGCCTGGGACGACATGATTGACTGACCACGATGCTTTGCCAGAGATGGTCTGCACCTGTCACCCCTGGGATTCAGGTTACTGTCTAAGCCTCTTGCCACCGCTATAGTGCCTTTTTTAGGCAAAGTTCAAAGGACAAAACCACCACCGTAACAGGTACAAGCATGCAAAATGTGAAGGTAATGCTACTCAATGCTAGAAGTCTAAACCACAAAATGCACTCTCTCGAGGCACTCCTAAAAATGGAGAACATCGATATCTGTGCAATAACTGAGACCTGGTTCAAAGCTCCAGAGAGCACCCCTGCAATACCAGGCTACAACTCTTACCACACTTTTCGTCCACCAAAGCAGGACCGAAACACTAAAGGTGGAGGAGTGTCAATATTCACCAAGGATATTCACACCACCAGGCTAGTTGCCCAACACAATGCGTCTGAAATTCTCCAGGTGCAACTAGCACTAGGTAAGACTGCAATCCAAATTGTATCTTGCTACAGATCCCCCACCATACCCCAAGACTCTCACTACTCCTTTCTAAACATACTGGAAAATATTAAGATAGAACCAAACACCCTAATACTGGGTGATTTTAACTACCCTGCCTGATTTTAACTACCCTGCCATTAACTGGGAAAACTACTCATGTACCAACACCTTTGCCCAACGGTTCTTGGAATTCATAAATTCCAAAGCCCTGGATCAACTAATCCATAGTCCCACCAAGGGCTCCAATATCCTAGACCTGGTCATTACCAACATGGGAAATCGATGCTCCACACCTATGGTCACCCCCTTGTTAGTCAGGTCTGACCATAAGCTAATCACCCTTAACATCCACATCTCACCCCCACCCCCCAAGTAAGGAAACCTCCATAAAAAACTTCTCCAAAGCCAACTTCATGCTACTCAAGTCAGAAGTGACAAACTTCATAACACCCATGCAGATGGGAGCTGAAAGTTCAATTGCTGAATCCTACACTAAGTCACTGTACGAGCACATCCACTCATGCATAAATCATGCCATCCCAAACAGAACCAAGATGCTCTCATCCAAAAAAAAGAAGCCAATCTGGTGGTCCCCTGCCATAAACAAACTTTACAACAAAAGGAAGAAACTGTTGCAGAAAAGAGGAAAATCCCAGGATGCAAAAACTTCCTTATCAGCCTTAGTAAGAAACTGAGACCCCTCATAAAATCCTCCAAAGCTAGTTACGAAAATAAAATTGCCAAAGATTCCAAAGACAACCACAAGGCATTCTATAACTATGTCAAGAATCTAAATGGCAATGCTCAGATCTGCTCTGAGCTAAAACAGAATGTCATTAAATATACTGATCCCAAGGATATTGCCAATATCCTGGCAGATCGATTCAGTGCCAACTTCACCCCCCTCTCACCCCCTAAATGGCCCATCTCAATACCGGAAGATTGCCAAATTCCGGTAATAAAGGCCACACAGGTAAATAATGCACTCTCCAAAGCTAAGAATACAACATCCATGGGACCAGATGACATCCCGGGCTGTGTACTACATGAACTACAATATGAACTGGCACCTCACCTAAGTGTCATGTTTAATCATAGCCTCACCTCAGGTTTCGTGCCCACTGAGTGGTGCAGAGCTACAGTTATCCCACTCCACAAGGGGGGGATCCACCTTGGATCCCGGAAACTACCATCCCATCAGTCTGACAAGCCTTATCTGCAAGGCCATGGAGCATATTATCATGGAACTTATAAACAAAGACATTGGCAACCTTCAAACATTGGACCCCACCCAGTTTGGGTTTGTGAAGGGCCGATCTTGTCTCCTGAACCTAACTGACTTCTTTGAATTAGTCTCCAGAGCCATGGACAAGGGTAAGGTGGTTCACACAGCCTATCTAGAACTTGCCAAGGCCTTTGACACCATCCCCACTCTGGAATCATAGATAAACTTACTAAGCTGGGCATTAATCCCTATGTCACCCAATGGGTTGCTAACTGGCTTACTGATAGAACCCACACTGTAAAAGTAGCCGACTCCAAATCCAGCTCCAGACAAGTGACAAGTGGAGTACCTCAGGGTTCAGTCCTGGGACCGCTCTTGTTTGGCATCTACTTCTCTGAAGTACAGGCCAACACTAAGAGACTCTGGATAACAAAGTTCGCAGATGACTGCAAATTGGGAGCCATTATTGAATCCCCAAATGATGTGCATACTCTACAAAAGGGCCTTACAGAAACAGATGCTTGGTGTCAGAGCCATGGGCTCAAGCTCAATGCCAAGAAATGTATAGTTATCCCCTTTGGGAAAAAACATGTATCCATGAATTACCATATAGGTGGCAGTACACTAAACACCGAAAGTGTGATAAGAGACTTAGGGACACAGGTGGACAGTGGTCTCACCTTCGATAACCACATCGCCACAATGGTCAGAAATCCTTCTATGTGGCACACCTCATCACTAAGGGCTTTTCATCCAGAAAAAAGGAGGTCATTGTCCCACTGTACTCATCCCTCATTAGACCCATTATAGAATACAACGCCCCGTTTGGTATGTACCTCTCAAGACATCTGCAACAACTGGAAAGGCAGCAGAAATACATCACTAAAAGA
This sequence comes from Protopterus annectens, assembly GCF_019279795.1. Lineage (NCBI taxonomy): Eukaryota > Metazoa > Chordata > Ceratodontiformes > Protopteridae > Protopterus > Protopterus annectens. The sequence goes on from NC_056740.1 coordinate 588,150, forward strand.
ATCACAGGCCTAAAGCAGATGCCCTACGCTGACCACCTTAAAAAACTCCAGCTATACTCTGTCGCATATTGTCTACTCAGAGGCGATCTTTGCTTAACATACAAGGCCATGTCAAACCCAGAGCTGTTGGACATGCTACACTTAAAGAAATCCCAATCCCTCAGAGCCACATGCTCCAGGGATCTAAACCTTGTCATCACACTAAACAAAACATGCTGAAGGGATAGGTTCCTAACCCAGAGACTCCCCAGACTCTGGAATAGATTGCACATACATGTCAAGCAGAGTGCCTCTTTGGTCCTCTTCAAAAGGAACCTTGACGATTGGATGGGAGAAAGGAAATTCACCCCGGGGATCACGTCAGTCACCCTGCTAGACAGGGGTCCAGGGAAGTAAATAGTGTGGTAAGAAATAGCCAGGGAATTGTTATGGCTAGGCTTGTATAGGCTCTAGGGCTGATAGCCTAGTACCAACCTATGAACCTATGAACCTATGGAGAGTGATTCTAGTAACTTCAGGTATAATGCATGGGATTCCTGTTTCATGGAGGGGGACCTGTAGCTAGCAAGAATATGGTAATGTGTTTTCCCATGGTTAGTTGGACATAGAGTTTATCAAGTATGTTATATTGTTTGACCAGCCTTGAGGTGTGCTTATCCTTTATGTAGATGGATACACCTCTGCCTGTCACTCTTTCATGTTCAGTGGATGGCTGAACATAAGACGCCATGCAGTGATGGAGTGCTTTCCATGGCTTTGAACCATGTTTTAGTAACTGCAAAATGTCAGCATTATCCAGGGTGAGGTGAGCTTCCAGGGAGTGCAGTTTCTTGTTCAGACTCCTAGCCTTGAGCAGTGAAACCTTTAGCTTGTCCTGACTAGCTTTTGTTATGTTGGAAGGTTTGTCTGTTTGGCAATGCCTAAAAAGGCACTATAGGTAAGGATAATGTTTTGATCAATATCCAAAAGTGTTGAGGTGACAGGTGAAGACCATTCCCGTTAAAGGAGAATGGCCTGTCAACCATGTCCTTCTAGGCTGACAAGTATTGGACCCCCAATGAATGAAACCTGTAGCTAAGCCAATTATTAAAGTAAATAATTTTCTGCTTATATTGTAGCATCATCCTTGGAGATGGTAGAATGCTGCTCAATGCTAGTATCATACCTGACTGTGACACATATGCTGAATGATCAATCATGGCTCTCTTTATATAGCCACAGGAGGTATGTCTCAGGTCATTCTCACCCATATGACTATGACTGAGTCATACTGGTACTTCGGGATAAGTGGCCCAATTGCTTGTGTGATCTGGTGGAACTAGGACCCTGCCAGACAACTAACTGTAACCCTCTCCTTATCCAACATGGTAAGAGGGACATCAGTGTGTCTCCTATGACCAAAATATTGGGTTGTGGAATTTTTTGCCTTATGGGCTTGGTAGTTAAGACACAATGAGATGTGACTTAATGTTTTCTGATGGGAATTGTCTTATTTGAGTCCATGCAGAGTTTCTAAAGACTGTGCCCGAGACACCTTTGACATTTCGGTAAGTTACATGTAATCACCTCCGCATGTGTGGGTCTACTTGTGTGGTCTTTTGTGGGTGTAGTGAGTAATGTGTGTGAGTTGCTGACAAAATGTTTGTTGCTTTTTGCATCTGCATGTGAGAATCTAGCCTCCAGTGTCAATATGTAACAACATCTCTCACATACTGTACTTGTCTGTTCGAGAATTAAGTTGTCAGTATACAAAAGGCAATTGTTACATTGCCTCAAGTTGCCCATGTCCACTAAGCTGGACGCAGACATAGCAGGAAAGTGCCCATTCATTATTGCAGGTCCTTGTGTGTACTTGCAAAGAACATGAGTGCAGAGTGTTTGTAACCAGACTTGGAAGGGGTGATTACTTGGTGCAATCTTCAGCTAACCTAACCGGTGATGCTATCCATCACCCAAGCAACATGCTCTCTAAGCAGCAACAGTCATGGGAGCTATAATAAGGTAAGGTAGATCTAAACAATCCTAACTAAATGAGTAAATACTGCTCACTGCACAAACTAGTTGCCCCATGAGTAATTATAGGGAAATTTCAACTTCTGGTGATTGGATGTATACAAGGCACCAGTAACCATGGTTGCAAGAAAAGCAACTTCATGCAAATGCAGGGCTTATATACAATCAGAAAAAAAGCATGTTTTACACTAACTATGCCCTAAGGCCAATCAGGTAAGCACACAATGAGCTTTCCACTAGCAATTCCCAGCTCAATTAGATGAAATCAACCTCTCCTGCCACTAGAGTGCAGACTTTGACCCTCTTAAAGTAAAATGACTGGTTTGGAGCCCAAATGTTAAGAACCACAAACATATCCCTAATACTAATGAATACTAACTAAGAAGCATTATGTACAATGTATTTCAAGGCAGAACAGCAGCCCTTACAGCAGTTTGAAAATGCAGCTTTAAACTTTAAGGAAGTGAAAAAAAAAACAATAAATTGCACATTAAACGTTAACAGTATAATGAAAACAGGCAATGCTTCCAGGTATTTGAGTCTATACAGAGCACTGGCACAGTGAGCAGCTCCTTGCAAATGTGGTGAATTTACACCAGCATTAGAAATGCAGAAAACTGACAACTGAGTCCTCTGGTCAATAAAATGACTAAACTTAGTGCTTCCCAACTCAGACAAACCAGACAAAAATCTACTGCCATTAGATTAATAATCTCAATCTTCCTAATGCAAAAGCACAGTAAAATAGTGTCTGGAGTTAAATGCTACTACAAAACAAACTTAAACTAAAGGAAAGGCAATAAGTAATTCAGTGTAACAGCAGTGTACTTTAAGCAGCTTATAAAAGTGTGATTAAGTAATTTGCTTTGCAGAACTGAGCTAACAGCCACTCAATTATGCAGAATTTATAAAGGCACTAAAAACAAATTAAGCTGATGAATACGCCCTCCAGCCAATAAACAACTACATGTAGGAATCTCTAGTGTGTTTCTAAATCTATACAGACAAGGCAACCACCCACTGCCACCAGATGGGAAATACTCTGTTTTCTTGTAAAAACACAGAAAAGAGCTGGCTACAGTGATATAAACAGCAGTATAGAAAGGAACAGCAAGGGCTGACAACTTAAAAATCACTAAGTTTAAAAGGCAAATCAAGGAATGAGATACTGGATGGAAATAACCAGCAAGGAGACAACAACAGTGCTTGTAGTTTTTGCAGGCCTTGAGTCTTATCAAAAAAGACAAGGCCACATATATTTTCTGTTTATTTAATTATCACTCAAGAAGCAAAATACCAGTAAAAAAAAACATGCGAAACATGCAGCCTGGGTAAAAGTGTCTATCTGACACACAAAACAAAAACAGCAGACCAAGCAGATTTCTTAAAACAGAAAACAAAATGGAACAGGTAAAACAGAAAGTAGCTCTATCAGTTTAAGCAACTCTCAGATAAAAGTGATTGACTTTGCTCAGCCTGCAGGGAGACACCAACAGTGCCTGGTAGTTTTTGCAGGCCTTAAATCTTATCATAAAAGACAAGGCAAAGATATTTTCTGTGTACTTGAGTATAATTCAAGAAACAAATCAACCAATGGAAAAATATGTGAAATGTACAGCCTGGGTAATTTAATCTGCCACATAGAACAACACCAGGTCAAGCACATTTCTTAAAAACAGAAAACATAATGGAATAGGTAAAACACAAAACAGCTCTGAAAACACCTTTACTGAATTACCACAAAACAGGTCTATCAGTTTAAGAAACTCACAGACAAAAAAAGAGATTTACTTTCATCACCCAGCAGGGAGACACTAACATTGCTTGTAGTTTTTGCAGGCCTTGAGTCTTATCAGAAAAGATAAAGATAAAGAAATTCTCTCTGCATTTAAGTACCACTCAAGAAGCAAACTAATCAATAAGAAAACATGGGAAATGTGCAGCCTGAGTAATTTAAGTGTCTATCTGCCACATAGAACAACAACACTAGGTCAAGCACATTTCTTAAAAACAGAAAACATAATGGAATAGGTAAAACACAAAGCAGCTCTGAAAACACCTTTACTGAATTACCACAAAGCAGCTCTATCAATTTAAGCAACTCACAGGCAAAAAAAAAAAAAGAGATTTACTTTCATCACCCAGCATGGAGACACTAACATTGTTTGTAGTTTTTGCATGCCTTGAGTCTCATCAGAAAAGACAAAAATATTCTCTCTGCATTTAAGTATCACTCAAGAAGCAAATTAATTAATAAGAAAACATGAGAAATGTGTAGCCTGGGTACTTTAAGTGTGTAAACATATGAAATGAACAACTTGGATAATTTAATTGTCTATCTGTCACACTGAACAAAATCAAAAGCCCATGCAGATTTCTTAAAACAGAAAACAAAATGGAACAGGTAAATTAGAAAGCAGTTCTATCATTTTAAGCAACTCACAGATAAAAGAGATTTACTTTCCTCAGCCAGCAGGGAGTCACCAACAATGTTTGTGGTTTTTGCAGGCCTGGAGTCTTATCAGACAAGGTAAAGCCACAGATAGTCTCTATGTTCACTGGATATAAAAAGTTTACACACCCCTGTTAAAATGCCAGGTTTTTTGTGATATAAAAAATGAGACCACAATAAATCATTTCAAAACTTTTTCCCACCTTTAATGTGATCTATATAACCTGTACAATTCAATTAGAAAAACAAACAAATCTGTTAGGGGAAAAAATATAAAAATTAAAAAAGTACAACAAGCTGGTTGCATAAGTGTGCACACCCTTGAACTAATACTTTGTTGAAGCACCTTTTTATTCAATTACAGCATTCAGTCTTGTTGGGTAGGAGTCTATCAGCATGGCACATCTTAACTTGGCAATATTTGCCCACTCTTCCTTGCAGAAGCACTCCAAATCTGTCAGATTGCGAGGGCATCTCTTGTGCACAGCCCTCTTCGGGTCACCCCACAAATTATCTGTTGGATTTAGGTCTGGGCTCTAGCTGGGCCATTACAAAACTTTAATTTTCTTCTGGTGAAGCCATTCTTTTGTTGATTTAGATGTATGCTTGAGGTTATTGTCATGTTGAAAGGTGTAATTCCTCTTCATCTTTCTATCAGATGCCTGAAGGTTTTGAGCCAAAGGTGACTGGTATTTGGAACTGTTCATAATTCCTTCCACCTTGATTAAAGCCTCAGTTCCGGCTGAAGAAAAGCAACATCAAAGCATGACACTGCCACCACCATGCTTCACCATGGGGATGGTGTCCTTTTGGTGATGCAAAGTGTTGTTTTTGTGCCAAATGTACCTTTTGGAATTTTGGCCAAAATGTTCAACCTTGGTCTGATCAGATGGGTCTTTATTATATCATCGAATGCTTAAAAAAGCGAATGATGAATAATTCACCCCTTGTAAGCAAAAGCTTACAATCTCGAAAACTCAGAACAGTGATTTTTTTTCCAAGGGAAAAATATCACTGTTCCAAAAAAAAAAAAGAAAAAAAATTGAAATAATACATAAAGTGGGGGGCACCCCCACTACTTAAATATACCAACTCCAAGATTGCACTACAGTGCCGAAAATGGCAAAGTAACGGAAGCAGCCAAGCAAATTCTATCCCTGGGAAAGAATTCGCTTAAAAGCCGCTTCACTATTTTGCCTTTTCGTTGTTTTAAGTTTGATTAAGACGCATTCGATAGAATGTGTCTTTGGTCATCTAATAGGAACCCTCATCAGACCATAACACATTTTCCAACATGCTTTTGGGAGACTCGATGTAATGTTTTGCAAATTTTAGCCGGGCCTGGATGTTTTTCTGTGTAACAAAAGGCTTCCGTCTTGCAACCCTACCCCATAGCCCAGACATATGGAGAATACGGGAGATTATTGTCAGTACTTGCCAGACATTCCTGCAGCTCCTTCAGTGTTGCTGTAGGTCTCTTGGCAGTCTCCCAGACCAGTTTTCATTTTGTCTTTTCAACAATTTTGGAGGGACATCTAGTTCTTTGCAACGTCACTGTTGTCCCATATTTTCTCCTCTTTTTGATGACTGTCTTCACTGTGTTCCATGGTATAGCCAATGCTGTGGAAATTTTTTTGTACCCTTCTCCTGACTGATACCTTTCAACGGTGAGATCCCTTTGATGCTTTGTAAGCTCTCTGAGAACCATGGCTTTTGCTGTAGCAGGCAACTGAGTAAATGTCAGGAAAATCCTACTAGCACAGCTGAACTTTACTTGGGGTTAATCAGAGTCTCTTTAATTGATGGCAGATGTGTACCCAAGAAGACTGAATGCTGTAATTAAATCAAAAGGTGCTTCAACAAAGTCTTAGTTTAAGGGTGTGCACATTTATGTAACCAGTTTATTGTACGTTTTTTATTTTTTATATTTTTCCCCTAACAGATTTGTTTGTTTTTCAATTGAATTGTACAGGTTATATGTTACATTAAAGGTGGGACAAGTTTTGAAATTATTTATTGTGGTCTCTTTCTTTATATCACAGAAACCTGACATTTTAACAGGGGCGTGTAAACTTTTTATATCCACTGTATTTAAGTATCACTCAAGAAACAAAATAACTAATGAAAAACATGAGAAATGTGCAGCCTGGATAATTTAAGTGCCTAACATGTGAAATGTGCAGCATGGGTAATTTAAGTGTCTATCTGACACATAGAACAAAACAGCAGGCCAAGCAGATTTCTTAGGTAAACAACATAGCAGGCAGTCAAAAAGCTAACCCTCTAACACCTATAGACTTAATAACCAAATGATCATCACTTCTTTGCATGGGTTCAAGCGTTTGCTAACCACTTGTCTAACACATCATGGTCCCCACCCTCTTCCACTAGTATGATTGACTGCCTTTTGTCTGTTTTCAGTCAGTTACCCGATTTTTGACTTCCAACTAAATGTCCTAAAAGACATCAGTCAATGGCTTAAGGTTATTCTAAGCAATGAATAAGAAGGATCTGAATACATTTACCCCAAATTCATCATGGTATTGGATAGCTTTACAACTGCACACTGTGTTACATCTTCTATATTTCTCTCAGCTGAAATACTTTCCCAGAACATTGGAGATCCTTCACTGTTCCTTCACTTCCTTAACAATGACCAAGTACCACTCCATTTAATTGTTATTGCCAAGTTCTATAGTCCCAGAAAGAAATGTATCCTCAAAAACATACTTTGAAGGCAATTATGACTTTTATTTTTGGAAAAGCGATACGCTTTCTTGGCAGAAGGCCACATGACAAGTACTTTTTTGTGCACTTTAGTAAAAAGTTAAATTTTGTAAGGCATTACGGAGTTGAGTGAACTAAATAACCATAGCTTAGCAAATAACATCTCATAATGTTTTTTAATCTACCTTTTTTAATTTCTGCAAGTCTTTTGGGTTTCTAATACCTTGATGGGAATTGACCCCATTCGTAAGTTAAAGCATGATTAAAGTTCACGAAATTATTATTACTTAAATCTTCAATGTTAGCCAGAAGTGCTCTTCGGAGCCCCTATAATTTGCCCACAACTGACTCTTTCTGCAATTCATACAGAGTTACATGTATTGGTAACATATCTAATTACAACTGAAAATTATTTTTTATCAAGACTTGTTGGTCCTGTTACTATTGGAACTGTCTGGGTATCCTTCTTCTACATTGCCCTTGTTTCTGCTTACAAATCCTGGTATTTTATGACTTCATGTCTCTCTGTATGTAAGACACTGTAATCACTGGGTGTAGCAGTTTCAATGATCAGTGCTACTTTTGTCTTCTTTTCATGGACTACAATATCCAGTTTTCTTGCATTTATTTTTTGAACTGTTAGTAATGGATGATCCCATGGGATATAAACTTCATCATTTTCTATAATGCTTTGTGGCTCAAGTTTCCAGTGTTTTTCAGCTACTTCAATTTTATAATGTTTGTACAATCCCTAATACAATAGTCTTGCCACATTATTATGCCTTTCAGTATTCAGTTCTGCCATTAGTATATCACAACCAGAAACAAGATTTGCAACTGTTTCCAATTATGTTTTACAAAACCTAAATTTGTCTGTTTCACCCACATGTTCAATGGACTTTGTAAATCAAAATGTAAGCAGTCCACTATCTTGGTCTGGCAATATTAACATTTCATCCTTAGGTTTAAATTCACCTCTCCTTGACAATTCTTGTGTTTGATCCTGATCAACATGAAGTTACTCCCAAGAGTTTTCTTTACTTGCAACTATATTTATGTATTTTTCACATTTCTTGCCTTCTCATCTGATCCTTCACCTTATATTCTTTCCTTTGTTTACTGGTCAGTTCAGTTGCTACCTGATTTTTATCTACATCTGGTTTGAATTCCATTTCTGCTTGACACCAATATGCTTCTGCTAAACTAAGTAGGAAGTCATTTTAGACTTATTCTTCTCACGTTTTAAAACATTTATCAAGACCAGATGACATTCTTATATCCTCTGAAAATGTTTTGACCACTTGCAGTTGTGCTTTCAGTTCCTCATCTGATGAACTATACAGTTTTAAATAATCCACAAAAAGATGAGAAGTCTTTACACTTTCTTGTTTTCTGGGATGCAAATTGTAGCCATGACCTAATATGTTAAGTAGACAGCTTAATGGGTTAAAGGGAAGACAAAAGAGCAGTGTTGACAAAGAGTCACCTTGGAATATCCCCCTTTGAATTTTTATCCCTGGAATAATAATTTGTCCTTTACGTTAGCTTAACTGAAGTGGTCTGCCACTGTCTCATAGTCACTATAATCTAATCGATCAGTGTAGGGTGTATCTTATGCATTTTTAAGCACTCTTTTATCCATGAATGTGAATACTGTCAGATGCTTTTTGTAGTCCACCCATGCCATACTTAGATACTTCTCCTTTTTACAGTTTTCTATTGTGACTTTATTTAACAAAAAATGATTGATTGTTCCATATGACTTTCTTTTGTTACCTTTTTGTTCTATTGCCATGACTGCATTTTCTTCTAAATGACTATAAACTCTGTTGGCATCAATTCCACTGTATAATCTGTTTTTCATCAGAAGGCAAGTTGCTGGTCTATAGATTTTTTTTAGGATAGCTTACAGGTTTGCTGTTAAGTAGGAATATTGTTTTTCCTATTGTTAAACAGGTTGTTGTCTGTTCAGAGTGTGCATATAAATAGTTCTTACTCATGGCTAAATCTTCAAGTAAAGATGTTAATATTTTTAGCCAGAAGTTAGGCTACTGCAGCTGGGCCTGGGGTTTTCCAGTTAGGAGCCATGGGCGCCAGAACCATAGAGCGAGGTGGAGGGAGCAACCATAGAGCGAGGGACCACTTTTACAGGTCTGACCATTGTGGCAGAGTCTTCTTTAAGGAGGACCCATGCGTCCTTCTTTAGGACAGTCTGTACATCTGTGCATGCATTCCTGTCCATCCACCCAGTTTTAAAATACGAGTTCAATATGGTGTGTGTGTGTGAAATGCCCCAGTTAGGTATACCTGGTGGTTAGTGTTACTCAGGCTCAAACCCTCTACCTTACATACAAGAGCCTGAATTCTCTACCCGTACCACCACTTGTGATTCAAGGAGCTGAGTCTATAGCTTTCAACTGTACAGATTGTCAAAGAATATTTGGCTCATATTTTTGGTCTATTCCTCTTAAAATTTGTGGTTTTCTGGCAATCAGTGAAAACTGAATTCACTAAATAATGATAGCCCCTTGCAGATGGCTGTGGTTTCTACTCCCACAGTATATAGATGGATTGCTGATACTGTACTGTGTTGTACTTTAAAGGGAGTGGATGCTGCAGTCCTGTGAATGTCCTCCTTTGGAGGATTTATCTAGTAACTATACTGCAATATTACTAGCTTATCATTTTTTAATGTAACATAGGCAATTCTTCCGACAGTCACTTTATTTGTACATGAAACAATGAAATATAAAGTTGTTTGCTAACAGCAACCTCTTCATTAGTTACAGATATCTTTAATGTGGAATTATTTAGATGACTTTTACTTCTGCAGACATTGTGCATATTTACTGATATTGCTGGATTTTAATGACAGCAGTTTGAGTAGACTTTTATGATGGAAATGTTCTGAATTGGGCAGTTTTGTCATTGTTGGTTCACAAATTTTGTTTCATTGCTTACTGGAAATACATTCAAAACAATAAATTTAAAACACGCTCTAACAAGTGCTCTGTATTATACAATAAATATAATTTAATACAATAAGGGAAGTGAATCAAAGAATGCATACATGCAAGCATGGCCCTAAAAATGTGTAAGGAGCCTATGGTTTGAAAACAGCCCAGAGGTAAGCTTAGTCCTCCACTGGCCACATGCAAAATGAATGTGGGTTTTCATGCTGTTTCAATGAATGTGAGTTTCAAGGACAGAAAGTTTACTGCTCATGCTAAGTCTGTTTTCATTGTGAGACTGTAATGTTTGTGGGTTTCTATTACATAATCGAAGACGCAAACCTTCAAATGTGTCTTGATCAAATTTGAAAGCACGAAACAGCAAAATAGTGAAATGGCATATAAGCAAATTCTTTCCCTGGGAAAGAAATCACTTGGCCGCCTCTGTTACATTGCCATTTTCATTACTGTAGTGCGATCTCTGAGTTGGTATATTTAAGCAGGGGGGTAGGGGGGCACAGCCCCCCCCCCACTTTATGTAATGTTTTGAAGTTTTTATTTTTATTTTTTTTGTAGAACAGCGATTTTCCCTGGGGAAGAAAATGCTGTTCCAAGTGTTCAGGATTGTAAGCTTTCATTTACATGGGGTCGATAAATCAGCGTTCACTTTTTTAAGCATTCACTGATTTAATATAGACCCTTGTTTGTTTAGCAAATGGCTATCAGTGTTTGTGCTACTTTATTTCAATAGCTGTAATCACTGCAGAAGTAAATAAGAAAACAGTATGCAGGCTGACAGGTCTGAATGGTGTTTATGGTAATTGAGGAGAAATAGCCAAGTAATGGAACACTGGAGTGGCTGGGGAGGGGGCTGCTGCTGCTGGAGGGGTAGGAGGTTGCTGCCGACGGGGTTTCTCTGGGGGGCACAATTTATTACCCTGCCTAGAGCCCCATTTAACCATGATCCAGCTCTGGTATTTTGCACTGTTATTTACTATAAAATGATAAGAAGTTTCTGTGGATTGTGGACCTCAAGTTACCTCTACAAAGAGACCAGTCATCTATGGAGTCCCCCAGGGTTTGGTGCTGAGATGTTTTCTATTTGGCATATACATCTCAAACGTAAAAGGAAATACTAAAAGGCTTTGGCTGACTAAGTTTGAGATGACTGGCTGTTACTTCATCCCATTTCATAACCTGCACATTTGAACTTCTTATTCTTTCTTTTACTTCTATGCATTTAGTATCGTTATGTTTCACAGGATCTTCACAGACATTTCTCTAAAATGTATCTATTTCTTCTTTTTTGGCAGTGTTTCAATTCTTTCGCCTGGTTCCCAGTTTTCTATAAAACATTTTGGGGTCATCAATAAATTGCTTATTTTGTACTTTTACTTTATATTAATCTGCATATCTTCTACATTTTTCTGCCTGTGCTGATATTTTTAGTTTATTATTTGCGACCGTGCCTGATTGATCCTGATCTGTTCTGATACCGAGCATTGTTTTTATAATGTCTATCATTCTGAGTATTTTTGTTGATCTGTTCCATCTTCTATATGCTTCTAACAGTGACACTTCTTGTCTTAATTGCTTTATAGTTTTCTCTATTGGATAACTCCATGATGGTATTTGATTTCTCCCCTTCCTTTCCCTTATAGCCCTGTGTTTTTGTGGTATCTGTTATTAACTTAGCTGCACAGTAATATATCCTATTTACTTCTGTTATATCACATACATTTGTATTAACAGTACTAATTACTGTGTTCATTTGTTTTATCAAACTTCTAACTTTCTGGGTTTTATTCACTTTCTGTAGTCTATCTCTTTCATTTATCTTAATATGTCTGCCAATCTGTTTTAAATCAAGCAACTCTTTCCTTGCCTTAAATCATTTTCTTCTAAACTGAGGGCACATTCTTTGTCCTCCATTTCCTGTGGGAATTCTATATTAAGTTCCAGAGCATCTTCCTGTACCACATTCTCTTCAGTTTCATCCTGTGTCATCCATTGCTCTTTCATATGGGAATTCACTGGCCTATCACTCCACAACATTGATTACGTCAGTTGCCATAGTTTCCTGTTTTTTTCCCTTGCAGTGCAACTCCAACTGAAATTTTGTACTGGTTTTCTGTGGAAGGCTCCAAAGTTTCTTCATATGTCATCTGATCAGATGTTTCCTACTCCACTGTTTTTTCCATAATTTGGGGATCCATTGCTCTATCCTGCTGTGATGTTATCAGAGTTAGATATTCTACACTAAATCCTTCACTTCACAGGTAATATATAACCTCCATTTCTATTTCTTTAACTTCTCCATTACTAATCCTCTTTTCTACTTTTCCTCTTTGTTTTCTTATTTTTTGCATTGTAAAATTTTCAATATTCAGATGGCTTTGCTTGTATTTCTCTTCAGATATCCTTTAGTGCTGCTGTTTTTGTATTGATTAGTTTTGCTTTCTCCTTTGCATAAATATTACACCATATTAAATCTCTTTTTCTTTTCCATGTGCATGTTTCTTCTTCAGATGTCGCCTGCTCCTCCTCTTTCTTCTTACTTGGGGGACTTGTTGTTCCATCATGTTGTGATATAACTTATGTTAGACTTTCTACACTAAATCCTTCACTTTTGCACATATTCCATAACTTCAACATCTATGTTTTTAACTTCTACTTTATTAATCTTCTGTTTTATGTTCCCACTTTGTGATCTTATTTTTTGTATTGTGAAATTTTCCATATCTGGATGTCTTTGCCTTTATTTCTGTTTGAATATTTTGGGGGCTGCCGATTAATTTGGCTTTCTCCTTCGCATAAATATTGCACCATATCAATCTATCTTTCTTTCCCATGTCCATATTTCTTTTTTATACCTTTCAAAAACCTCTAGATTTTGTTCTTTATATTTTTGCACTTCTTCCTTAGTCACTTCCTTTTCCAAATGGCCCACGGCTTCTTGATTTATATTATCGTTTTCATAAATCTGTTGTATTAATGAACACATTTTTTTTATTTGAAGCTTCTGACAGTTTTTCCTGTGCAAGTATGTGTCTTTCCTCTAATTTCTCTCTTAATCTTTTTTGTATATCTTCTGTCTGGAAATTCTGGTCTTCTTACATAATAAAAATACAAATGTATTTCTTATCCTCAACAGTCCACTTTATTGCCTTTATGTCTATTTTTGGAGCTATCAGTTTTTGCGATGTTTATGAACTACTACTTTCTCTACAATGGGGGGGGGGGGGCATCCTCCCCCTGGGCCTGGCCTAGCCCCATTGTAGGGATGTTTCTGTGTCTTGAGGATTCTATATGGTCATTTTTTCCATTCCTGGCACCTGTGTGCCTACCAGGATTGGACACTTTGTTTATCCTGGATCTTGTGCACCCATCCATCTTTTTTATTTTAAACCTACTTCTGTCCATGATATATGCTATGTAAAATACAGTCTAGCTATCAGTGTCATCTTGGTGAAATTTTGTGAAAAAAGGGTCCACCTCATGAAGGTACTCACCAAGACTTGAAAATGAATCAGTTCCTGCAATATTACTCTTTTTTGCTTCCTGAATTATCATCTCTCCATCTAGACCCTAATTGTATTGTTTTTAATCTACTTTAAGAATAGGACCTTAAGACTTAAGACTGACCAGTCATAATGTCTTCCTTATCCTGTAAAAAATGGTGCTCCCCCCTTGGACTGTCCTGAAGTCTCTGTTCATTACCATATTTATAAAAGCACATTTATTTTAGTGTTCCTCACACTAATATACATTTTTATGTGGATGGTATGTCAATTTGACATATAATTGTTCATTAAATTGACTGTGATTATTAAACTAGGTATATAGGTTTGACCTTAGTTTAAATTATTCCAAAACTAAGGCCATGCTAACTTTATTAATGAACGCAGTCACAAAGATTTTCAAATATCATGAAACCTATGTAATGTTCCAAAGCAACAAGCCTTTATTTGTCACAGAAAAGTGAACCTCAGTAACAAAAAAATCAGAAATATACTAAAAATCACTGATGCCAATCATTTTGAGTCATCTTCCGAAAGGGACTAATGGTAGAAGTGAGAAGAACTAGGTAGAGAGAGAAAAAGAGAGAGAGAGAGAGAGAGAGATGGAGTGGCAGATAACAGGGAAGTAAAAAATAATACTGCTTTCATCTCTTCTTGTTACTAATTCTAAGAGGTATTTGACAGAACTGACTATTTTCAGGGGTGATCTGATAGGATTTTAGGGATTAGTTTCAGATTTATGAAATATGCAAGTAAAACAGCAGACATCCTAGTTTACCCTATTGAAAGCCACTGATACCTCCAGATGTGGGGTAATTGCACTCCTGAGTATGCAAGTCAAGTACCCAGAAATTTAGCTGGCTAAATGAAAAACTACATATCACAGAATCAGAAGTCAAATGACACTCATACTACTACAAAATAATTAAATACTCATGGAGGAAAAAGCTGAATTAGCAGACATATTTTAACATTTCTGATCAACATTTTATAGAGTTACAATACAAATGGAAATGAAAAACTTATTGAATTAAATGCTAAACAGTGCCATAGTACATGATTTTATACTTTGAAAAAAGAAATGCATACATAAAAGAATCAGCAAATCTATGAATAATCTACGGATATTCTGAAGTTACTACAGCTTTCTGTGTTTAATGTGCACTGCTACGTAATAAGTCCTTCACAAAAATGTACATGCACAAACTGCCTGTTTCTCGGTCTCACATTGAGCCATACAGCTTAGAGCTGAAGATGTGAATTACTCACTTGTGCGTCCTTTTCCTGTAACTGACTCTCCAATGCTGTTTGCATACTGAGCAATTACCGTCACCTGGTAGTCTCTTGCTGCTCTTAGCTCACTGAGAACTGTTATTGTATCACTGGCCCGAACATCGATCTGAATAACAAAAGAAAGACATGTTAGTCTTTTCTTTTTATTGAAGTCATCATACCCAGTTCCAATACCATGTACTGTTTCTTGCTTTCAACTTTTTGCAGATATTTAGCTGGTTCTTTGCAGAAATACATTAACATTAACTATAATGGCAGACAGAGACCTACTGGCCTACACTTGTTTGTCCATTTGTATATGTACAGAATATGTACCAGTTCTACTTTAATAAATATCTTATTTTTCTGTACCAATTACAAGAACTGGCAATATATTCTTGAAGCTTGCAGAGTCTCTTGAGATTCATAGTTTCTATCAGATTCCACTTGACTGTTTTTTGCTTAAAAGTAATTTTTTGATCTCTTACAGTCTCCCTATTTCTCTTTATATGGCATCTTGGAGAGGAAATATGAGCAAATCATATCACTGACCTTGTAAAGGTGAAGGCTATACAACTGTACATAATAATATAAATGGGGGTCTCACAACCAGGCTACAGGTGTAGTAAACTCATTGTTGCATTTGTAGTTTATGCCACACATGGAGCACTATATAGTTTCAGTTCTCTATTTTTTTTAAACTGTAGCAATTGCTAAAGTTTATGCCATGTACAAAGTGTTAAGTATTTCAGAACTAATCACAACTGCAGTACTGACATCTGAATGCCAGTAATGCACTGCACTGCGCTGAAGTCAGCTCAGCATCTGCTGATCGTGCCCCCTATTACTTTGCATTTAGAGCAGCTTCCCAGTTTAATCCATCCTAGCTACACCACTGTTCAGTTTGCAGCTGATAATACCTATTCCTATGGTTTCAAGTTTCCCACTGGCTTCTGCTGGTATTTTTATTTTTATTTTTTAACATTGCTGCCTATCAGTCATCAGCCTGCTGAGTGATTAGGACAGCTGCTCCCTAGTAAGGCAAAAGCTTGTCACAGACAGACCATGTTCCAGGCATCAATCA
Source organism: Protopterus annectens (assembly GCF_019279795.1). NCBI lineage: Eukaryota > Metazoa > Chordata > Ceratodontiformes > Protopteridae > Protopterus > Protopterus annectens. Next base: position 604,170 of record NC_056740.1, read on the forward strand.
TTATTTCCTTGTATGGACCCAACCACTCCCCTGGCAGATGGCATATATGTACTTGTATAAGTGTGGGCCTGCTATTCTTTCCTTAACAGGTGTGCACTTTCCTGTACGGGTCTATATTATATAAACGAAGCATTAAAATGTTGACTCACCTTTGATCGACCACAATTTCTCAAAGTTGCACAACGTCAAACAGCCAAATCATCCCTTGGAAAGAAATTGGTTGGCCGTTCTTTTAAATCTGCCCTTTTCCTGATTGTAGTATGATCTTGGAGTTAGTATATTTAGTTATGGGGAGTGTGGGGTGTGTGGCAGGGGCGAATTCCCCCGCTTTAACAGTGTTTGTTGTAATGAGGTGTGTGTGCGTGTGTGTGTATGTGTGTGTGTGTGTGTGTGTGTGTGTGTGTGTGTGTGTGTGTGTGTGTGTGTGTGTGTGTGTGTGTGTGTGTGTGTGCACGCGCGCGCGTGTGTGTTTGGGCTACCGATTTCTTTCCCTTGGAAAAAATCGATGATTTGAGGGTTCAACGTTGTGCAGTTTTGAGAAATAGGGGTCGATCAAAGGTGAGATGACATTTTAATGCTTTGTTTATGTAATATAGACCCTCCTGTACATGCTCCATGAACAATATTAATGAACACAGTTTGGCAGAGCCAAGTGCTTATCCCAGGCCCATATGTTGGCATTACAGCAGGCTAGTCTACCTCCCCCCTCCCCCAAGCATAAGAAAATGAACATTGGTAACTCGCTCACACCTGAAGTCTCAAGCTGCTAAATGATCCTTGGTCATCTAGGTACATAGGATGGACTTCTTCCATCCACTAGGGGGAATAACATCTTGGATCTTGTCCTTACTAATATGGCAGCATCTTGTACTATCCCTTGTGTATTGTTAGGTCTGACCATAGAGCACCCTCCTTCGAAATAAAATTGAAACCAAAGACCCCCTTCCACCCAAAATACTTTCAGAAATTTCTTTAAGACAAACTACCTACTCATAGGTGATACATTGGCAAGCTTCAAATCCCCACCAAACCCACAGATATGCAGCTGTACCTTGTAGGCACAAGCACAGGGCAAACCCCAGAAACAAACCCGATGGTGGAATCATAATATCAACAAGCTTTAAATAAAAGAGAAGACCAGTAGTAAGAACAGTAATTCCCAGAATGTTAGAGCCCTTGTCAGTGAACTAAACAAACAACTCAGGGGCTTAATACAATCCATCAAAGCCAAGTCGGAGGCTAAAACAGCTACTTAAGTCAAAGACAATCACAAGGCATTTTAGTTTTGTTTGTAATTTCAATAGAACAATGCAGCAATGTACTGGGCTGATTGTGAATGATGTTAACCTACACTGATGTTGAAGATATGGTGAACCTACTGGCCAATAAATTTAGCTCTAACTTTACCACTCTCTCCTCTCCATCTGCCCCTCAAGATATACCTGAAACTGGCTCACCTCCAGCTAACACAGAAGACCAAGTCCAAAGAGTGCTATCAAAAGCTAAAAATACAGCACTGATGGGTCCTGATAATATCCCAAGATGCATCTTAAATAGCATGAATCATGACTTAGCAACACCTCTAACAACATTGTCCAAGCTCAACCTTCATAAAGGTGTTCTGCTACAGTTATTCCCCTGCATAAGGGAGGTCCTTCCACTGAACCAGGCAATTACAGACCCATAGTTAAGCAAAACCATGGAAAGACTTATCATGAAACTAATAAATAAGCCTGTAGGGAACCTCCAAACACTAGACCTATCTCAGTTTGGATTCATCAAGAGCAAGTCATGCTTACTCAACCTGGTGGATTTTTTGAAAAGTTCACCAAAGCAAAAGATGAAAGTAAAACAGTACATACCATATTCCTCAACATAGCCAAAGTTTTTGGCACAATTACCCACTCAGGCATGGTAGAAAAGCTAAATAAACTGAGAATAAATCCCACTGTCACCCACTGGATTGCCAAGAGGCTCACAGATAGGATGCAGGCAATCAAAGTAGGGGAAGTTACAAAGAGACCAGTCACTAGTGCAGTCCACCAAGGTTCTGTGCTGGGACCTCTATTGTTTGGCATCTACTTTTCTGAAGTAAAAGCAAATACCAAAGGATTCTGACTAAGATTGAATCCACAATTGACTTAGCCATGCTGCAGGAAGCTTTGTCCCAAATAAATACCTGGTGCCAAAATCATGGACTGACACTTAATGTTGAAAAATGCATTATTGTATCCTTTGGGAACTACTATGTTGACAATATGTCCCTAAGAGCTGACCCAATTATTTGGGATTTGGGAACTTATGAGGACAGTGAATTAACTTTTGACCAACCTGCGTCCATTGTCATAAGAAAATCCTTCCATATTGCACAGCTTACAAACAAAGGGATTATGTCTAGATCTATGGATGTCATTGTCTCTCTTTACTCAGCCCTCATTAGGCCATTCATTGAGTATAATGCCCCCACATGCACCAACTGGAAAGCCCAAAGAAATACCTTACTAAAAGGATACAAGGCCTAAACAACATGCCCTACATAGACTGACTCAAAGCCCTGACACAATATTCAGTATTCTACAGACTTGTCTGTCTGGCATGCAAGGCCTCCTCCGACCCAATACTGATGGATTTACTGCACATCAGCAAGTCAAGTGGCATCAGAAATAATTGGACTAGAAGTCTAAACTTCTCCTGTGATATCAAAAGAGCAGCTTAGAGGGACAGGTACAGCTAGCAGGGGATACCACTGATTTAGAATGGATTCCCCATCCATATAAAACAAAGCTCATCCCTGTCCATATTCCAATGCAACTTGGATCTATTAATGGGAAAGAAAAAATTTACCCCAGGACTGTCCCCCTGTACTAGCAATGGAGAGATCTATGGTATTATCCCAGTTATCATTAGGACTAATATACAATTATCAGCCATGGGATAAGTTCATAGGTGTTTACTAAGCTAACGACAAGAAGGGCCTTTTTAAGCCTAGCCATGCATCCTAAATCACTGACAAGTTCTGATACCTCTGATAAATGTAAGCAGGGGCTTGGGAGATAAAAAAATTTACAAGGGGTCTATATTAAAAGACCAAAGAGGTGTTTCATTGAACACCTCTTGGTCGACACATAAAGAGCAAATGCACTAAAGCGTAAATGCTCAAAACAGTTATTTCTTTTCCTGGGAAAGAAATAGCTTGGCCAACCCTGTATGTTTGCCCCTTTCCTCACTGTAGTGTGATCTCGGAGTTGGTATATTTAGTTGGGGGGCACACCCACCACTTTGGGGGGTGTTGGGGGTGAAGCCCCTCATGTTGTTATGTTTGAAAGTGTGTGTGTGTGTGTGTGTGTGTGTGTGTGTGTGTGTGTGTGTGTGTGTGTGCTAGCGATTTCTTTCCTAGGGAAAAAAATCACTGTTTTGAGCGTTCTCGCTTTAGTGTGTTCACTCTTTATGAGTCGACTAAGAGGTATTCAGCATAAACATAAACATACTTTATCACCCACCCAAAACTCCAGCTGAGTTTTTAAAGTTGCAAGGTTGTCAGATTTTCTTATTTTACAGGGGATGTTCTTCCAAATTGCTGGAATAGCCTGGGTAATGAATCTACTTCTTAGTGTGGTTTTCTTGAATGGGACTTTGAAATTTAACTTAGTATATTTATGAGTGACTGAAATAAAAACAATCTTCAAGTTCAACATGACCCTTTTTAACCTCATCCTTGTAAGCAATATAGGCTAAGATAACACTGCCCCTACAATGTCTATAATGTAATGAATGCAGGTTAAGTTTAACGTTTTATAAGATTTCTGACAGGATACATATCTCACACAGACAGAGAGACATCATCTGGCTTTTGCTGTGGTAAGACACTCAGCACATATCAGCTTACCTTACTTTAGTAAGTAGTCAGAAAACAGTAATTCTCTAGTCAGTTAGTGACATTTAGTGAGAATAGTTCAGCATTGTTTTCTGCATCTCTGAGGAAACTATCCAACTGTACTATATATTACATCTATGTGGCTGAAACTCTGTTGCTTATTGTATTCAGTAGTCTCCTGTTTTCTGTTTTATTACTTCTCATTACATTTTTTAAAACATTTCATTGTGGCTGGTCCTTTAGAGAATACTTTTAACATCTTGAGAGTATTTATGCTTGTTTTAGTGACACTGTGGCCACTCCTGAAAGCCTTGCTGGTTTGGTCACACCCTACCATTTGTATTAGTATATATTTTACATAGTATAATTGGGTACCCTTTGTAAGGGTAGCTGACTGGTGGCAGTGTGATTACCTCAGAGTCTGGGCAGAAAGTGCCATAGCTAGGGAATCTGTGCCAGCTTTTCCCAGCTGTGTATGTGTGTGTTAAACTCAAATATCCAAGTGTGTTTGTCAGCTACTGGGAACAGGGACACAGAGCTCCAAAGTCGTCAGTGTGGACTTTTCTTAGGGCCTGTAGAGAGAAAGGGAGTCCAGCTCTAGGTCTGGAGTGTGCTCCCTGTGTGCTCTTAAGGGAAATTGTGTTTGGTGCAGGGAGCTGCATCTGAAAATACTGTGTGAATCCATCTTTGCTCTTACTGACTGTTCCTCACCAGAGTCGGTGGTGAGGATTGAATCTCCTTGATTGCTGGCCTGGAGTAGGGACCCGTCACATCAACAAAAATCCTTAGCAGAGGGAATATACTTGATAAGCCTTTGGACAGATTCAATCACATTAAGCTGAATAATAGTATACGGGTCTATATTAGATCACCGAACGCTTAAAAAAGCGAACAGTTAAAAAAGCGAACGGTGATTAATCGACCCTATGTAAGTGAAAGCTTACAATATCAAAGTGTCGGAACAGTGATTTTTTCCAAGGGGAAAAGAAATTGCTGTTCCAAAAAAAAAAAAAAAAGTTTCAAACATTACATTAAGTGGGGGGCTTCGACCCCCACACCCCCCATTCTTAAATATACCAACTCTGAGACCACACTACAGTGCCGAAAACGGCAAAGTACCGAAGTGGCCAAGCAAATTCTTTCCCAGGGAAACAGTCACTTCGATATTTTACGTTTTCAGCCTTATATGTTTGACCAAGATGCATTCGAAAGAATGCGTCTTCGGTCTTGTAATATAGACCCTAGTATACATAGATAAGGAATAGTTTCCATTGCTGGTCTTATGTATATAATATACAATGTTAACATACTCTTTTCATCCTTTAGTGATATACATTTTAGCATGAAGGCCATCTGTCTCAAAGCTTTGGCCCTCATGTTGTTGACATGTTTGTTAAAGATTAGTTTATTTGAGATTGATATCCCTAAGTCTGTACATTCTGTTACTTCTGACAGAAATAACTGACCCATCTAATCTTAATGAGCATCTTATTGCATTCCTACTAAAATATATAATCGGACACATGTTACTAAAGGATAGACAAATTTTCTTTGCCTAAGCTGAACTGTCATTCAAATACCTGTTGATAATAAGACAATCATTGCTGGATAATGCCATAAAAATAACTATGCAATCTGCAGCAAATGTATTCATTTAGCAGTCTTTGAAAAGATAGCCATAACTAAATTAAAAAGAAAAAGACACAGGACAGAGCTCTGTGGAACACCTTGATTGATTGGTTTGCTTTTAGAAAAATTGCCTTGAACTGCTCCATGCACTATATAATCTCAGCCAATTATCAATCCTTCTAACAGAATATTGATTAAATTGAAATAAATTCAGAGAATTAATAATTGATGAGTGCAGAAAGGTGTCAAATTCTCTGGCAAGGGCCCAAGTAAACTGCTCCATCTGATGGAACTAAATCCAGAGCAAAGCTAGCCTGATCACAGGACTCAATCAAGGTAGTCAAGGTTGACTTTGCCTGAGAAAAAAAATGTTGATCAATCTTCAAGTCATTCTCATTGTAATATGGCTCTGTCAGCAACTGCATAAGACATCCCCCAAAACATTTGCCACAAACTGGAGTTAGATTTATCAGTCTAAAATTCTGAAGAAACATCCTACTATCCTTTTTATATATTGGGGGAATAACGGATATTTTCCATTAATATGGGATAACTCCTTTATTTAATAAGCCACAAAATATAGGTCTTAAATCAGGAATTAAAGTAGATTTCATTAATGAAATTGGTGCCTTGGATATGATAGCTAGCTCCCATCTGTTTTCTTAATAACTTTACGTGATTTAGCAACCATTTCATCAGTTATAACATGACAGCTGAACTCGGATAATGTTGAGATGTCAAAAACTTTAAAATCCCTGTTTGTTGCTGGATTTGTAAAACCACTAAAGTAGTTATTGAATTTATTGGCTATTAATACAAGATTACCAGTTGGTATTCCATTAGTTATCATTTTGGACTTTTACAGCACATTTTTAAGTTCTATACTTGCTAGAGTAGGTGCTTTCAAAAGTGTCTGCAAAGAAGTTGATACTGGTAATGATATTACTTTCAGGAAAAAAACCAAACAGTACATATTAATGGTCACTGTGGCAGAGAGTTTGAGGCACAACTGTTTTGGACAGTATAGTCTGTTTATCCCTTTTCAAAATACTTTACTATAATGACAAAAGCCGAACTTGAGAGTACTCCAAGTATTCTTATTTGGCCTGGTTCCAGAGAGACACGCTCCAGTTTCTTGCCATTCTGACTGAATATTGGAAGTATTTCAGAGCATTTGATCACTTAAGTTATCCTAAAGGACATTTCTTTTAGCAACAATATGTCTTACAGTTAAGGTAATAAAGAAACAGAAATATCATTTGCTCTTATCTTTTTTAACAGGTTATGAAGCTAATTGTTGACGTGACTGTATTATTAAAATAGATTGCAGCATCATCTAATGAATTGTTTTACCACTTCTAGTATCTCACAAACCAAACTACTCAAAATATTAAAATATCTAACTCGTTTAAGGGCTACAGTTTGAAAAACAAAGATGGTGACATCCTTTAGACCATCTCCTCAGTTGTAGGCAATGGGTAACAATTTTGTTTGGATATTATGGATCAATACAGATGCTAGTATGTCTTTTTTGATGACAGAAATGATACAATTCACCCATTCTGTTGCTTTTAACTGCTTCTTAATGAAACCTAAGCTTCCCATATGCCTTAGTTAGAGTTATGGGTACTTCCCATGGTACTTATCTCAATGTTGTGATGGCATATGATCAGATTTATCTGCATCTAACTTTCTGTTGACAAACTTCCTAAGCCTCTAATAAATCAGAGCACTCATGTAGAATTCCATTGCTATGGTTCTGTACATTATTACAGATGTCCCTCCTACTGTGAGATTGCTTCTGTACATTTGCACTCTGATTTAGTATAAAGAACTCTTGTTTTCCATCTTAGCAAACAACATGAGGAAACTTAACTTAGCTAAGTGCAACAGTTTGAAAGGGATTTTGTATGTCTTAGTTTTTAAATTCATATTTCAGCTATTTTGGTCTGATGGGATCATCCTCTGACAAAAACATGTTAACAACGGGTATGCAGTTCTCTGCTCAGTACATAGTAGACCAAATTAGTTATCAGCATTTGTTCCAAGCATGGACTTGTACTCCTGCACCACTGTTTCTGAGGCATTTTGAGATGTCAGTATATAAACCCTGTCTATTTCTATACTTCCAACAAACTAATCTTCAAATTTCTGTTACAAAACATAATAATCCATTTAAATACACTTTTATTTTACTTTTATACTTCTTGGAGAATATTCCTCACATACATAAATTCTGCAAGATTTAATAAATACAATACTTTCTCTCATGACTGTAGCCGCACCTAAAGAAGATACTTAAATTTTATTTACATAAACAACCTCATGGCTCTTTTTCTCATCTCCATTCCTGCTCATATAATTATTTTTCATGTCTGTTACTTCTTCAACAAATTCTCATTTTATTTCTGACTGTTGACTTTTTTTTTTTCTATTTCATTTTGGGATGCACTTAATCTATCAAGACATTTCTTCAACTGCCAATAGAGTGTCAAAAGTAGAGGTGTCCTATTTCCCCACTGCTATATGATCTCACAGTAGGTATATATGACTTTAGTGGGTGTGGGGAACTTGGCCCCCTGCAAAAAAAAAAAAAAAAATAGTGAGGATTGCTGACAGGTGTTTTGGCAAAATTTTTTGATCTATCAAAAGTAAAAGAAATGGCCGCCACCCTTTACAAGCACTTAGTAGTACTCACCAGCATCCAGTACATTATCTTACAGGATCTGTTTCAGATTAGTTCACTTACAAGTTAAGAAACGTAACAAACAAAAGAATAAATTAAAATAAATATACAACAAAACAAATGTCATAGGCACCATTATTTGTCAATGGCAAACTGAATGCAGCACAAGTAAAAAGTACATTTTCAAAAATGCAGGCTAGCTTTTCAGTTAGTCAAACTGTGAACGACAGAGAATTGCACGAGATGTGTACAGATATTACTAAGTGTTAACAGCAAACAATTCTTAAATGAATGATTGGTTGGAGGAGGCAAGTGAATACCAAGGAAAGACACCAGACGTCATCCAACTACTACTATACAGATTATTAAATCACCTCACAAAATTATCTTTAATGGAAATAGCCTTCCCACCATATCTTCTACAGGAAGAATATCAGTGTGGTAGATACTGTGAAGAAAGGGAAGAAAACCTTACAATATTCAAGTTTACATGGTTTAGAATCATGCTGTATTAAATCTAGTGCCTGAATACTTGAAAAACAGAAAGAAAAAATCTGCTGCATACTCACCTCACGTAATTGACTTGTGATTTGCTGCCCAAGTTCAGTGAGAGGGACATACTGTACTCTGTACCCAGTGACAGGGCCCCCAGCAGCAGTCCAACGAACTCTGAGAGACTCTGAAGTTTCCTCAACAAACACCAGATTGGATGGCCCTGTGTAGGTCTCGGCTGGGGAAACATAAAATGAACATACTTGTAGGAAAACATGTTTATGCTAAAATAATGTGGAACATTTAAATTAAAGTGATTATCATGTGAAACATTTAAATAAAAGCAGCAATTTAATATGTAAGTCACTCTTCATGAGAACATTTTCAGAGGTCCACCCACTGCATACAGTTTATCGGTAACTTTCGGATGTAACTGGTTGACCCATCACCATTATATTTATCAAAGTTGGTATACACTGTAGATCAAACAACCTATCCATTTGGGTTTTGCAACTTCAGAGTTAGTGGTAATAGTCAGACAGGTGTATGGGAAGTAGACATTTACATAGGGGATGTGGCAGGCCTTACCCCCAAATAAAAAATGTTGACATGTTGCCTGTTCAGTCTTCCAGGTGCAACCAAATGGGTTTCAAAAAATGTGGTAGCAATGAGGAAAAACATGTTCACTTTCAGTTGACACAGCTAAATTAAATAGTAAACATATGCGTTTTTAAAATATTTTAACAATATTTTGACTGAGACATACACTAAAAATTCACTTCGCCATTCAAAAATTGCAGAAAATATCATTTGCTTTTTTTTTCTTTCCCTTGTTTAGAGCAGACCTCTCCCTTCCCCAGTTTGGATCTTTTTTTTTCTCACATTTCAACAACATTCTTTTGATTGCTTCACTTGCTTAGAAACTGTTATAGTAACTATTTCATACTTCCATTTCTAGACATATTGCAGTATAACAATCTGCTTCTTCGTGACATTGTCGAAAATCTTAGCATTACTAAGTCATTCTGCAGTGAAACAGTTGCTCCAATCTATCTTTAAACTGCACATCACATGTACCTGTACATGTGTTCATTATGCTAACATCTTGGCCTTATTAAACCCATAAATGATATCCCTTTACTGCACTCATTGCTTCTGCTTACAGTAGCTGCTTCTCACCTTTCAGTCCTTGGTCTTACAACATCCTTGCGCTTCTTTGGCGCTGTAACCTGTTACACCTTTGCTATTTGCAATAGCTTCTCTGAGTACTTACTCTGCTCTGTGTCACTGCAGTTCGGTACAGCTGCTTAGCCATGCCAAGTATACAGCTACACTTCTCTGTTTACTAAAACATACTACAGACATTCAGCCTAATTATGCTTTTACTTTTTGTAGTTTATATTGGCACTTAAGCTAATTCTTTAATAGTCTCTCTCACCATTTATTAATCGGTATTTACTACAGATTCTGCTGTTGCTGTTAATGAAACTCCTTATAACGTTCCCTGTCATTACAGCTTTGGAGTATTATTTAACCCTATTTGCTATTCAGCTGGGCTTATTTTGTTACTGCAGGATTTTATTCTTGTCTGTTCCATCTTACACTAGTTACTGTAGCTCCGAACTTTGATATGCCTCCTCTTACCAGTCGCCATAATTTAAAATAACACTTGTTCCTCATCCTTTGTTACATCCTATGGCTTTTTGTGTATTAAAGTTTATTAAAATTAGTTGCCCTTGTCTGTCTTTGTGGGTTATTCCAGCTGTCTAGTTGTGTTTAATTTGCTACATACCTACGCTTTGTTCAGTCCCATTATGTCTTCTAATAAAAAAAAATGTATTGTACAAGCTGAAGTACATAAACTTTGAACACATATGTTACCTTGTGACAATATGAGTATATGCAACATGTTAAGTGTTTTTTGTTGAGGGGGTAAGCTTAATCATAGCTTCTCACCCTGTACTTGTACATACCTTTTCATTATTTATTTTTTATTATTGGCACTTTTTGGTCTCTGAGCCTTGGAGAAACAGAGATCATTGTTGGGTATTGTAAAGCTCGTCTCACCATTGCTCTTAGACAGTCTGAAATCAGAGTACTAGCTTTTCAAGCACATATGAACAGGAGAATCTCACTCATATGTGTCTCAGTGAATGCTGAAACAAGCAATAAACAACTCCAGCTGTCATAACCAACCAGCTGTGATAAAAGGTTGGGTGATTCAAGCAACTGGCCGTAAGCGTTCTTATTCATACAATATTTACTAAAGATACTTTTTCACCTATGTCATAGTTTACTAAATACCTTTCTCACATGTAGCACATACATTATTATCTCATTATATATTATCTACTGCCCATGAGAAAGCACAGCCATCTTACCTTAGCCTGTCTTTACTACTTACCAGAATACCTGCACTATCAGTTACTACACACTTACCCTGATATAAGGGTGGCCCAACCACAGACTCTGGTAACTAGAGACCTGTTAGTTTCACCAGTGTATTATCTCAGGGATCATTAATCTGGATACTGAAAATCTCTCAACTCTGGACTTTCATTAATTTGGTTTTGTCAAAAGAAGGTCTTGGCTCTTTAAATTCATTACTTTCTCTGAAAAAGTATGTTATCTGCATCAGTATCAAAAATAATTATACACTGTCCTTAGTGAGCACAACTTTCTATGACTTCTAACCACTAAGTATCTGTTTACTGCTACCTCTTTATCATTATGTATTGCTGCATCAGATAACTGCTTTCCTTTGTGACTTACTGTTGGTATAATGCAATTTACATTTTACTGTATCCTCTGTTAGTTTTAATTGCTATAATCCCTTATTTTTTCCTTGAAAAGAATACTATGTATTTCTACAGCTGTTGTGGAAAATATAAATCCTAGTTAAACCACAACCTTATTATCCTTGTCTTATTTATTTATTTATTTATATTTGTTGACCGGGAGTGTCCGACTGGACGTAGGTCCATTTTCAGTGGAGGCCCGGGGAGAAAAGCTCCACAGTTAAAATAAACAGACAGTAGTTACAGTGGATTACATAGCAATTAACAATTTACATAGCAATTACTTGCAACATATTTACAGATGAAGAACATAGTACATCAGTAGACAACTAGAATCTTTATCTGTGAAGTACATAACAGACATTAACAAATGTTACAATAAGAAGTTCCTGCTGTATAAGTGCTAGGCTTATGAGCATCTGAGCTTGCTATAATCAAGGTAGTTAGTGGAGTGGAAAGAAAGGAAGTGGTTGGATAGGGTGGGTGATATTAGAGTGGGAGTTGCAAGGGCATAGCCGGCATGTTTTTAGGTGCGCTTTTAGTAAAGTTTTGAAGTGGGTGCATGATGGTACGGAGGTAATTGTGGGTGGGAGGGAGTTCCATAATTTGGCTATGGTGCAAGAGAATAGTGCTTCACCAGCAGAGTTATTGGCTTTAGTGATCTGCAAGTGATTTTTGTTGCTGGATCTTAGAGGTCTGGTGGTGCGATAGGGTTGGAGTAGATTCTGGAGGGATGGGACATTTAGTGGATGGTTTACTAGTTTGTGGGCGAGTGAGAGTTGATACCATTGAAGGAGGTAAGGGAGTTCAAGCCAGCCCAGTTCAGCAAGTGAGAGACAGTGGTGACTACGGTAGGATGCCCCTCTGGCGAATTTGGCAATTTTGTTGTAGCAGGTCTCTAGCTTGTTTAGATCGCATTGCCTTAGGTTGGTATATATTGGAGAGGTATAAAGTAGGGTGGAGATAAGGTGGGAATTTGCTATTGAAATCTTTGCTGCTTTGGAGAGAAGATGCTTATTTCTGTATAACGCTCCTAGTTTTTTGTGGACTTTTTTTATGGTCATGGATATGTGAATGTCAAATTTTAGTTTATTGTCTATTTCCACTCCTAGCAATTTGGTGTGTTCAGTTGGGTATATAGTGGTGTTGTCTTTTGCTGTGATGTTAAAGTGAGAGTTGTTTTGAGTATGTTTGATGGGTTGGAAGATGAGTAGTTTAGTTTTGTTTGGGTTGAGTATTAATTGGGCATCGGATAACCAAGTTTCAACAGAGGAAAAGGCTTCCTGTGTGACTTTTTGCAGTTTGGGTAGGGACTAGGCTGAGCAGATGATGGTCGAGTCATCTGTGTATTGTATGAGTGTGCCATGTGTGGTGGCAAAGGCTAGATTATTTGTGAAAACAGAGAAGAGTAGGGGTCCAAGGATGGATCCTTGGGGAATCCCTATGGAGACAGGTATTTGGGGAGAAATGTCATTCTGCCATACAACGGATTGCTGGCGGTCAGACAGGTAACTCTGAAACCAGTTGGTGACTGATTGTGAGAAGGATAGGTTATTGAGGACAGAGATAAGTTGTTTGTGTGGGACCATGTCAAATGCTTTAGATAGGTCCAGGAAAGTAGCAGAGGAGAGATAGCCATTGTTTTTATGCTGAAGGATAGTGTTAGTAAAGGAGAGTAAGGCAGTGGTGGTGCTATGGTTTGGTTGGAAACCATGCTGAGTATTGGAAAGGAGGTTGTTAGTAAGGAGGTAGTCTGAGACCTGAGAATGTATGCATCTCTCTAGTATTTTGGAGAGTGGAGAGAGAATAGCTATGGGGTAGTAATTGGTTAGTTCTGTGGAGGGTCCGCCTTTGTGGAGGGGAATTATATGTGATACTTTCCACAGTGTGGGAACATAACTTTCTGACAGAAATCGGTTAATCAAGATGGATACTGGGTAGGCCAGATATATAATTACTGCATTTTATTTTCTGGATGCATTCTCGATTTTCAGAAACAAGGCTACTTTAACAGGTGACTAGTTTACCTTTGCTACAAGGTGAGGAGGAGACTGGTATGGGGCAGCCCACTCAGGGGCTCTGATTCTCTGGTTCAGAAGGAGCCAACTAAGGTGTTTCAGGTATCTTATGAAGATGCTCTTTCCCTCTAACGTCTCGGCCGTAGCCTTCAAGGAGTCCAAATTATCATCTCACCTTACCTTTATCTGCCATACCTTACTGTAGTACCTGAACTTTTATTGGTCACTGGCGCATTTACTGACAGCCGTACTCTTAAAGTGTAATGACAACTTAACTATTAAATGCTTTCCGCTGTACTGTAGGTCATGCCTTTATTTATCGCTGATGTTCTAGAATGTTACTTTACTTGTATGCTTATCTCTTGCTATTTCTTACTATAGCACATTCATTTCATGTCTGATGGCTAGTTATAATAAACAGCACTATATGCAGACTCTTTAATTTACCTCTTACTGCTACCTATGGTTTATTTCTGTCACTGTTGCTTCAGCTTTTTAACTTTGACATCATTCACTCATTAAGATATCATGTTATTACCTTTCACAATTAATTATCTAGATTTAACTTGACTTATTAACACACTGTGTACTTATGTAGTACTAGCATGTGCTGTAGCGTCTTCATTTCACCATTTACCTCTAGTGACTACAGCTTTTTTCTAGTTCATTATTAATCATTCCTAGAGCTCTACACAATTAGCTGTGATTACTTACCAAAGGTCCCTTGCCCCATGCAGCACTGCTATTTAATGAGTCTCCATACAGTTGTCTTGCACTGCTTATTATAGATCGTTCCCTAATATTATACTGACATGATGTTACATTTGTTCATCTGCTCATTTATTCTACAGTTACAGATTTACTCAAGTTTGGGGTTTCATGGAAGCTGGATCCTATCCTGGCACACTGTGGTCTTAAGGAAGGCAAGCATATCTCAAATGAGGTATTAGCCTATTGCAGGATGCATGCAGAAACACACACACGTTCAGACAGACACTCACTCAAACACAGCAAGCACACCTAAGGGTAAACTGGAAGTTTGCCAATTCACAAGTATCTCAGAAGAAAATGAAGCACCTTGCAAACACATGCAGAGATAGAGAGAACAAGCTGACTCTGCAAAGGAGGCACCCTCAGCTAAGAACTGAAACGGAGAACCAAACACATTAAGTTAGCAACACAAAGCATACCCCACTGTGTTGGCCTAGTATGTGGGTAATTAGTACGGATGGCACATCTGGAACATGAGGGTATAGCTTAAGTGAATAAATTATACCCTGCCATGTTGTTGTTATTATTATTATTACTATTATTATTATTATTATTATTAATAAACTTTCATTTAATTAAATAGTTTTTAAAGTGCATTTCATTTTTTCTACTTCAAATATTTCAGCACAAAAATCAGTAATTTTCACATTTTATAAAATATAATTTTTAAATTATTTTATGTTTAGCATTTATTTATTTATTTGATATCACCAGTTAATGATTTATTTTCCTGTTTTTTTTTTTTTTGGGGGGGGTGAACTGCTATATATATGTATGCATTTATGTACATATATATATGTGTGTGTGTGTGTGTGTGTGTGTGTGTGTGTGTGTGTGTGTGTGTGTGTGTGCACTAGCGAGCATGTGCATTTACCTCTGTATGTGGGGGATATGTGTATCTGTGTGAGATTTGTTTTAATATATTTAATACTGCATATGTGAAAAACTTTTAAGTTTTTTCATTTTTTTAAATTTAATGTGTTTTATACATTTCAGTTCCTTTTAAGTATAAATTTTATTTTTAACTGGTAGCAGTGGACATGTGTGCGTGTGTGTGCGTGTGTGTATGTGTGTGCATGTGTGTGCATGTACGTGTGCATGTGTGTGCATGAGTGTGTATACATATGTGTGTATATGTGCACATGCACATACATGTTTGTGTATATACCTGCCTGACAACTTCAGCAGCTGTGCTTCCATTGCTGCACAGTAGCCTCGCCCTGTCAGTTTGTTTGTGTAATAAGTTTTGGAAGTTAGCTTAGGCACACTGTACAGTCACTCCATGGTGCACTAGTTCTGTTATTCATGCTGTATACCCCACTAGAATATCAACTGTGCAGTGACTACCTGCTTGGTTAGCAGGTGCCTACTGCTTCTCTTCTGTTGGTGTGTTGCTTTTAGTGTCTCTTAATCATGAGTTGAAATTTTCCATGAATTTTTGTGCACGTCTTAAGTAGTGCATATTATGCCTATGAATCTCAATCAAAATCCACACTGTGTAGAGCTTGTGTTCAATCAACCATGACTCTGATGAGAACCAAAGGTTATACAGGTACATTTCAAATTAATTACATTTGGAATGAAAAACAAATATGAATATTGTTCAAGTGAAGAGAATTACTAAAAGATACAAGAAAAGCAGTAAAGAATCTAACCCAAGACTTCAAACAATGTTCTTCCAACAAAGTGAAAGCAATGTGGAGCCATCACATGTGATGGAAGCATTTTGTGGCAGGAAAGAACTGTCTGTAGAGGCTACTGGAACTAGATCATCATGAGGATGTGGAGGAGATGGAGCAGACATCTTGATAAAGTTTTATGTTTTAAATGGTCCCATCACTTCTTCTGTTAAACTTAATAGTTCTCGCAGCCAGAGTTCAGCAATATGAGATCCAACCCCTGGCCACTTAATTTAAATAGCTAAGATATTGTCTGTCAAATCTTCATACTGACAACTGGAAAGACAGTAATATGTACGCATATGTTTGTCATATGTGGGTAGGGCCATTTTTACTTTCTTAGGAAGAGACACGCTTCTGCTACACTGCTGAGGTTACTAATGATGCTGTTTGTCCTTTCACAGTTGAAATCCTGTTAAAACATACTAAATGGTTGCCTATTCTCATAACTATCACTGCACATACATTTATTTAACATTTTTGTTCACCACGAAAGTTCAACAGGGACAGAGACAATTTTCAGAGGAGGACCATGGAGAAACACTACAGACACATGTCTTTGGAATGTGGTAGGAAACCAGACCACCCAGAGGGTGTCCACATGAATGCAGTGAGGACATGCAGACTCAAAACAGAAAGCATCCTAGCCAAGAATCAAACCAGAGAACCTCTTGCTATAAGGCATCAACGCTAACCATTGCACCACTTCACCACCCATGCACATTCCTATGCAAGAGAATAAACACTGCAACTTCCCTGATGGCAACAGGCTCAAGATCCTGATGAATTTGTTATCTAAAAAACTAAATCCTGCAGGAGGCTGGTAATTAAGGTGAACCTGGAGAGTCACCAAGGGTAGTCTCTATGGTGCCCAGCTTACTCCCTTAAGTGCAGGTTTTATAACGGCTGCAAAAAGTGAGAATGTTCTACAAGGGTACTTGGAATAATTGAGACATTTATTTATGTGATAAATGTCTTACAGCATTTTCAAAGACTCAGGATGTTTTTAGAGCTAGATTCCTTAGGGCAAACAGTGGTGTTATTTTATTATAGGAGATTTCAGAATCCCTATGACAATATACCTCAGTTATCTATTTGATATCTATAATAATAAATAATGACCCAAAAATGTAGCTCACTGTTGTTAGAACCATACACTACAGCTCCTGTCTGCACTCTCATCTCAGAAGAAGAATCACAGACAAAACTTACAATCAGGAACACAGTTTACATATTTCTCTTATATACTTAGAAAATTGCTAAAATAATAGCAAATTTTGCCTAAGGATATGAAGTCGGAAATTCACATGCATGTCATTATTTAGTGACTGCATTCCACAGTAATTTGCCAGAAAGCCAGTCATTTTATTACAAGCAACCCCAAATCCATCTAAAGTTCTTTGCTCAGGAATTCTTTACAAATCGAAAAACAATAGGGGTGGGATCAAGGTCATTAAAAGGGACAATTTTTACATATTATGTTATCTGTTCATTAACTGGGTAAATGGCAAACCCACTTGGCAAAATGGCCCTTTTATGTGGTTAACTGTAGCACAGCCTGATTAATTAACAAGTCACATAGTAGGCAAATGGAGGAAGAAGTAATCAAACCCTGTACTTTTGAATACAGGAAGAGGGCAAAAATACGAAACAAAATCATAGATACTGAGTTGCTGATAAAGAAGTACTACACTCTAATGGCATTATTGATTGTGTATGGACTCATTGAGCTGGCCAGCACTATACCTACTTCATTCACCAGGTGCCATGCAGTCCAGACCCAAAGTTACTAAAACTCAAATAAATAAATACGTAACTCCCAGGGACCAGTTCACCCTGCCTATTGGATACCACTAGACAGACTGAAAAAAATGGTTAGTACCACCCCAGAAGCTAACTACTAGTCTATCCCTACCCTCTACTGGACTTCATTCTGCTGGACAGCTGAACAGGTACAAATGCAACTTCACATTACAAGCTGCAACATTAATTTGCAACTACAGCAATTACTTACATATAAAGGATGTTTGTTGGTCAAGCAGTCAGAGTCTGGACACTGGGACCACAGGCACTGGAGACAAGTAGTATGAGGCACAGCACTGCCTATGTAATGATTTCAAAAACTTTAACTTATTTTTTTGGGAAGGAAGATTCAGCCTCACTCTCACTTTGAAGGCTAGTGTCAATTACAAACCTATACTCTGTGTAAAAGTGACCTTGCTATCTGTTAGACTGCAAAGTCTTACCATGGGGTAATAGACAGACTGGACCAACTGGGACGGGAAGGAATTTATAAATATGGGGTTAGAAGAAAGGATGGGTGGAAATACAAAAACTGAGGATAAATAAATTAAAATAAAAAATCATGTTTTAGGTTTACATAAAGTTTTAAAAATTGAAAATATCCCTGCCTGTCAGTCTGCCCTAAATGGAAGAATGCAAAGGTCATCAATCCAAGTGAGTGCAGATATTCAAAAGGAGAGGTGATAGGATAAAATTCAGAAATACTACTGCTGCTCCTAAATTAAGGGGATTGGAGGGTTACATGAAGAAAACGGGAGTGGGATGGGATATATTTTTTAACCTGTACTGACACTGTGGTGAGACATACCCATTGGTTGGTGTTAATGGGGTTCACAGCTAACACTAGGACCTATGGAGGCTAGTGCTGGATCAAGCCCTGCCCATACCTCAAGTCTGAGCACACACACCACACCAAACTGTTTTCATCATTACTTTCTCCTTATTCCCCACACTATCACCTGTCCTACCACTCCTCTCTTAATTCTCCTTCTGTTTCTTCTCAAATTCCTGACTATTCTCACTTCACTCATTCTGCTCACCTTCATCCTTTTCTTCTCACTCACTGCTATATTTTAAAGATGACACTATCATAATGAACTTCATAATCAGTCTAAAGGACAATTTGTTCTTTAGATGCCCTTGTCTTCCTGCTACTGACACTATATTCCTTACACCTTTTTGTAAAATAATGCACTTAAAAGTCTTACTGTTACTAATGGATTCCTAATGACAGTATTTATTCAGTGCTAGCATAACTTTTTTATACATTTCCTGTAATTACCAGTATTCACTATAAATAACATACTTAATTTAGTCGTATATGATCTGTAATGTTGCCATCTTCCAACTTCAACTGCATTTCAAATGTACTGTCAGAATTCTTGTTTTGAAGCTTTTCTTCCTCAGCCTCAATGGGAAAGGGCTTTTGTTCATTAAGATGAGTTCAGTTAACAGACAGAAGGAGTACATAAGCTCTTAATGGTCTTAGAAAATCCAAGAGTTTGATGGGATAGCAAAAGAAGTAAATTGTTGCATTATATTTTTACCCTCATACCTGCCATGACCTGTAATGTCCTGGTATCCTGCCACAATCTCCAAAGCATAGTGGTGGGAGGCAGTTATCATTTGAGCTGTTAAGGACCTGATATATATACCTAGGGTACAGTGTTTGATTCCTTCCACCTTCCTCTGCCTGCAATGTGACTCTGAGAAAGTCATAACCACACAGTCCTCCCAGACTGCCTCTGAAAAGGGATATATGTATCCAGTGGGCTTACACAATCAACAAATAGGTGAAATAAAAAAAATGTATGCCCTTGAAGTATCATTGACTAAACCTAATAAAGAGTTCACTGAAAGGAAATATAACAGTAGCTTTTTTATTTTTATTTCTATATAGTTTATTAACTGTGATAAATCCCATTTCACTGGAGACTAATGAGCATTGCGGACTGATATTCCACAGCAGGATTTGTTAATTGAAAGTGCATATCAAGTATATGCTCCAAACCTGGCCATGAGAAAGCAGACAAGACCTATGCTATCATACTAACAGAAAGAGTTGATCCAGATAAAACTGTGGCAGAAAAAAAAATGGAAACAGCAGAGTGTTTGCGGAAAATTATTATTCCTTGTACACCAGGCAGAAGAAAAGTTATCCCGGCAATCAGGGAAAGTCGAAAGTCAGACATGAGATTCAAGTTGCTGTCTCCAGCTGTCTTTATGTTATTTTTTTTCCTATAGGATCAAATACATTTTTGATGCAGAAGAGGCTAAGGAAGAAATAAAAAGTGAGCCAGCAAATAGAAGGTGATTCTGCTCATCATTCGTCTGACAATAAAGCTCACAGAGACACTATAACAGTTAAACCTTTTTCAATGTTCCAAAGGAAAATACTTCAGAGAGAGAGAGAGAGAGAAAGCAGAGTTAACCAGAAGAATTGGGAGTATTGTGGACTTGAGACAGAATCTGGTGTTGGGAGATGGAGATGAACAGGAAGAAGACAAGCAATACTAAAATTAGTGAATAAATGGGATACTATAAAGCATCAATCACATTTGTGAAATATGGATTTTTAAGAAAAAGTGGCTGATAATGACTGGACTTTTGCTGCCTTTGTTAAACCTGTGGGTGGACTGTAAAGCATATACCCCATTTTATGCCATTCATTTTTAGTGGGACACTAAAAGGGAAAAAGTTAGCTATAAGTAAAAGCATTTTTGTTCTTATTAGTACTTATATAAACATTTCATGACATAAACTGCATGTTATATAAGATAAAGAAGTTTTGTGTAATGTGTAGTCAGGGTTAATTTAAATGTTCATAGGTTCATAGGTGTGTACTAGGCTAATGGCCCTACAGCCTATATAAGCCTAGCCCAAGAAGATTCCCTGGCATCATGCCACCCAAAGTTAGTTCCCAGTGCCCGTCAAGCAAGGCCACTGAAGTGATCCCCGGGGTGAAATTCCTATTGCCCATCCACTCGTCAAGATTTCTCTTAAAGAGGGCAAATGAAGTGCTCTGCTTGACATGAATGGGAAGTTTGTTCCAGAGTATGGGAAGTCTCTCGGTTAGGAACCTGTCCCTCCAGCATGTTCTGTTTATTGTGGTAATGAGGTTTAGGTCCCTGGAGTGTGTGGCATGGATGGATTGGGATTTCTTTAGATGTAGCACATCTAGCAGCTCTAGGGCAGACATGGCTTTGTAGGTCAAGCAGAGATCACCTCTAAGTAGGCGATAAGAGACAGAGTATAGCTGGAGTTTTTTGAGTCTGTCCATATAGGGCATGTGTCTAAGGCCTAAGATACTCTTAGTGAGGTATTGTTGTGGCCTTTCCAGTTGTTGTAGGTGTTTAGTGAGGTACATACCAAATGGGGCATTGTATTCTATAATAGGTCTAATGGGGGACAAGTAGAGAGGGATTATGACCCCTTTCTTCCTGGATGATAAACCTTTTGTAATGAGATGTGCCACATAGAAGGACTTTCTGACTACAGTGGCAATGTGATTATCAAAGGAGAGGTTGCTGCCAATCTGTGTCCCCAGGTCTCTTATCACACCTTCAGTGTTTAGTGGACTACCACCTATGTGGTAGTTAATGGGCACCGAATATTTCCCAAAGGGAATGACAATGCACTTTTTGGCATTGAACTTAAGGCCATGGTTCTGGCACCAGTCACTGGTGTCAGTAAGGCCTTTTTGTAGAATGTCTACATCAGTTGGAGAATCAATAATGGCTCCCAGTTTGGAATCATCTGTGAACTTGGTCAGCCAGAGTCCCTTTGTGTTGGCTTGAACTTCAGAGAAGTAGATGCCAAACAGGAGAGGACCTAGGACCGATCCCTGTGGGACACCACTTGTAACTGGTCAGTAGTCAGGTTTGGAGTCCACTACTTTCATATTGTGGGTTCTTTCAGTGAGCCAGTTGGCAACCCATCTTATGACATAGGAATTTATGCCTAGTTTAATGAGTCTACCTATGATTCCGAGTGAGGGATGGTGTCAAAGGCCTTGGCAAGATCTAGGTAGGCTGTGTGAACTACCTTGCCCTCATCCACAGCTCTGGTGACAAACTTGAAGAAGTCTATCAGGTTTAGCAGAGCATGATCTACCTTTCATAAACCCAAACTGCGTGGGATCCAGAGTTTGGAGATTCCCTATGTCCTTATTTAAAAGGTCCATGATGATGCGCTCCACAGCCTTACATATTAGACTCATTAGACTAATGGGGGTGGGAGTTCCCAGGGTCTGTAGTTGCTCCCCCTTTGTGGAATGGGATGACCATAGTAGTGCACCATTCAGTAGGAACAAAGCCTGAAATGAGGCTGTGATTGAACAGGGTACTCAGGTGTGGTGCCAGTTCACTTTGTAATTCATGTACAACACAGCCAGGGATATTATCAGGTCTGTATTCTTGGCTTTGGACAGTGCGGTTTTTACCTGTGTAGCTATGATAATACGGACTTGGTATTCCTCAAGTATTGTGATAGGCCCTTTAGGGGATGAAAGGGGGGTAAAGTTCGCACTGAACCTGTCAGCCAATATGTTGGCAATATTAGTTGGTTCTGTATATGTATTGGCCATGGTGCTATAACTCAGAGCAGATCTGAGTATTGCCATGTAAATTCTTGACATAACCATTGAATGCCTTGTGGTTGTCTTTAGAATCTGCAACAATTTTGTTTTCATAGTTAGCTTTAGAGGAGTCGATGATGGATCTCAGTTTTTTGCTGAGGCTAACAAGGGAGTTTTTCCAGTCTTGGGAATTCACCCCTTTTCTGCAACAGTTTTTTTTCCTTCTGTTGTAAAGTTTGTTTATGGTGGGGGACCACCAGATTGGCTTCCTTTTTTTGGAGGAGAGCATATTGGTTCTATTTTGAATGGCCCATTCCATGCACTTGTGTATGTGCTCATACAGTGCATTGGTGCATGATTCAGCAGTCATGCACCTATTTTCCATTTGGATGGGTGCCGTGAAGTTAGCCACTTCTGTTTATAGAAGCCCAAAATTGGCTTTGGAGAAGTTTTTTACAGTGGTTTCCTTTAGGAAGGTGAAGATGGGATGTGAATATTCATGGTGATTAGCTTGTGGTCAGATCTGACCAGAGAGGAGTTGATTACTGGTGTAGAGCAATGGTTGCCCATGTTAGTAATGACCCAGTCAAGGATGTTTCTACCCCTGGTTGAGGTAAGAATGAGTTGGTCCAGGGCGTTGGAATTAATGAATTCCATAAAACGTTGAGCAAGTGTGTTGGTACATGAGTAACTTTCCCAATTAATGAAGGGGTAGTTAAAGTCTCCCAGTATAGGAGTACTGGGTTGTACTCTAATATTTTCCAGTGTGTTTAGGAATGTGGAGTGGGAGTCTTGGGACATAGTGGGGGATCTATAGAAGGCTACAACCTGGACTGCAGTTTTACCCAGTGTTGGTTGTACCTGAAGTATCTCTGATGCGTTATGTTGGGCTACTAGTCTGGAAGTGTGCATGTCCTTTATGAATATGGAGACATCATTGCCTTTAGTGCTTTGGTCCAGGTTTAGGGGCCAAAAGGTGTGCTATGAATTATAACCTGGTAGTGCTGGGGTGCTCTTCGTAGCCTTGAACCAGGTTTCGGTCGCTGCACAGATGTTGATGTTCTCCGTTTTAAGGAGTGCTTCGAGCGAGTGCATTTTGAGATTTAGACTTCTAGCATTGAGTAGCATAACCCTCAGATTTTGTTTGCTTGTAGCTGTTACGGTGGTAATTTTGTCTTCAGGACATTGCCTAAAAAAAGGCACTATAGGGGTGGCAAGAGCCTTGGCCAATATTCGGAATCCCTGGGGTGACAGGTGCAGACCATATCTGGTGAAGCATCGAGGTCTGTTGATCATGTCATCCCAGGCAGACAGATACTGGATCCCCTTGGAATGAGGGGCATCTCTTCAGTGACTGATGTATGTAATAACGATATTAAAGTAAACAAGTACTTTTTTAGTTATAAGAAATATAAGATTTGCAGTACTACAAGAGAAGAAAGACTGGACAAAGAAAGTTTAATGTTATTATATGGGGATTTTAGGCAGCTAGGGTGTAAAAGTACACTGATTATATTACATGTAGAATTAAGATATCTTCTCTTACTTTTACATAGATGAATGCCTAGATTAATGCCATTAGCTTAAGTTATAAACAAGTGAAAAAAATACATTTGTTAGAAAAAGACAAAATTATGAAAGCCATGAAAAATGACAAGTTTCTTATATCTACAAAGATATTAGCTTGTTTTTTGCCATTAGCAATTGTTCAGTGGGAGTCAAGAAGTCTACAGCTAAGGCAACACTACATTCTGTTCTGAGTGAAATTTATAAAGCTTTACAAAGATTCATTGTTGACTACTTTTACATGGAAAGGAGCTGTCTGCAGGTGCAAGCAATCAATCCCGAAAGTTCTAAGTATTTTTTGTTGAGGGAAACGCAAAATTTAAAAATACAACAGTAAGCATTTCAGTGAAAAATAATGTCTGAAATTATAGGAAGTGAATAAGAACTAGCATCCTTTCTAGCAGCCTTAATACTTTGATGCATTTAATATAGCAGTGCAGAATTTAGTTTTATTTAAAGAATAGCCAGTGCACTTTTTCTCAGGGCTAAAATGTTTTCTGAAGCATACAAGTTGTTTCCACATCTGGGAGGGGAATAGAGATAAGAAAAGAACAGACAGCAATCAGTGCAAGTGGGAACACAGGCTGCATGATGCGCTTTAATTTAGGTTAGGTAATGCATGTGGGTAAAGCTGTTGATCCAGGGCAATTGTTCCTATCTGGAAGGTTAAACATATGTGCACAGTTTGTGTGTTTGTCCTAAGTTAATAGGGGATGGTGGTATTTTGAAAATGTATTTATTTTTTTTTTGTTTGAGGGTTTCATTAAAACAAAAAGTCCTGAAAATGTGACAAATGTTCAAATAGAGATAAAAAGAAACAACTGTATAAATTATCTGCCTGCCAAACATTAATATATGCATGTTACATGAACACTGGAAATGTACGTTCAGAAAAGAAAACTGACATTTATAATAGGTGGAAACAGCAGCTTTTTATCAAAATGGTTAAAATATCCACATTATCTTGGAATGCAAATGACCTTACAGGTATAGACAAAAAGGAAAGAATACTGAATTACATTAAGAAATGCAGAGTGCAAATATCAGTGCTGCAGGAGACACATTTGAAAAGAGATGAGCATGTGAATTTGACAAAGAAAGGATTTCAGGATGGATATTCAGCAGAATAACTGGGACAAAGGAAAAGGACAGTAATTATGCTAATTACTAGAGGACCTCCAATAGTGATAGAAGAAGAAAAGACAGTAATGGTAGATTTGTGGTAGTAAAGTGCTATTGGCAAAGGAGGAGGATTATGCTGGCATAAATTCATATTCCACCAAAAACTGGTATTATGGAGCTTATGCAAATTTTGGGAGAAATAATCAGTTTTCATCAGGGAATATTATTTATAGGAGGCATACCTCTCAATCTCTTAGCACCAAATCTGGACAAAGCCTAAAATAATGTGGTGACAAAAGCCCCAAAACAGGGACAATTTTTAAATATTGCTCTTATAAGCTTAGAAAGTTGCTAGAATAACAGGATTTGTGTTAGTATGTATTTTGTGAAGGTCATGAAGTCTAAAACACAAATGTATGTTATTAGTTAGTGACTTCAATCCTCAGTGTTTTGTCAGAAAACCA
Source organism: Protopterus annectens (assembly GCF_019279795.1). Classification (NCBI taxonomy): domain Eukaryota; kingdom Metazoa; phylum Chordata; order Ceratodontiformes; family Protopteridae; genus Protopterus; species Protopterus annectens. Next base: position 629,648 of record NC_056740.1, read on the forward strand.
CACATTTTAGGAGGAACAGACCTAAAATATGAGGTAAACATCTGGACAGTTGATTGGTATGATAGGAGGGACTGGAACTTGATTTGCAATCATGAGGATGTATAAGGTGGAACTAGAAGGGAAATATAACAAAAGAGGGTAATTTATAAAAATATTTAGTATGGAAAATGTGAATTCAGTAGTAGAAACTTGGGCAGAATTTAAATATTATTCCCCAATGTACAATAACTGTGCTAGACTAGACATAAGTTATATTTCACAGGAACATCTGAAGGGAAATATAAAAAAGAGGGTAACTTACGAAAATATTTGGTATGAAAAATGTGAATTCTGTAGTAGAAACTTGGGCAGAATTTAAATATTATTCCACAAGGTGCAATAACTGTGCTAGACTACACAGAAATTAGACTTCACAGGAACATTTGAATGAAAGCTTCAACACACATCCAGTAACTAATTCAGATCATGCACGGATGAAAAACAAGATAAAAACAGAGTAGTGAAGTAAAAATTAGACACTGGTGCTTTCCCTCCTACCTGCTAAAAAGAGGGGAATGTAACAAATAAGTAGTAGAAATTATTTGCGAGGCATTAGGCAAGAGAGACATATCTTCAGAAGTTATAGGTAGTGAGTGGGTTAAAATGAAAATGGACTTTAAAAGCAGGGTAGAAAGGCATGAGGAATCTCAAAGAACAAGAAGAGACAAAAATGCAAAGTAATAAAGACAATGTATGGGAGTATCTGGATAATACATTAGAGTTTATAAAGACTACTATTAAGCAACCATTTTTTGATAATAACTCTACAGCACAAAAACTTTTACCACAACTTAGGCAACAGAAAGTAGAAAAGATTGTCTTCAAATTTAGGGAGCCTATAAGAAGAAAATTAACCAGAGATCCTGTAGATGTATTAGAGATATTTCAGAAATTTTATGAAAATTTGTATAAAGCAGGGAAATTTGGAAATAAAGAAAGAGCAGGCATGGAAATATTTATGGAAAACTTAATTATGCCAAGGTTAAAGGTAGCTGAGGGTTAACAACAAACATTTAAGACAGGATGAGATGAGATAAAAATGGTGAAGTGCAATCAATCTTCAGAAAGGTCTCCAGTAATAGATGGCATTCCTGTAGAAGTCTGGGAGTTAGGAAGGAAGAAATTGTCATTCAGATCAACAAATGCAATGTATCACTGGATGAAATTTCATTGCTTCAGGCTTATGTGCACTGAAAATAGTTTTCACAAGAGGGTGAAGGGAGCACATAATGGAAGAAATTCTAGACAGTGCAGATATAAATACACATATAGTTAACTTACCCACCATCATTTTTAAGATAGGATAGCAGTATAGCATAATTCACAGACCCTAAAGGGCTTTTTTAAACCTAACTATGATTCCCAGATATATTAGAAAAGTATTAGTCCTTAAGCTTTTGTGTTGGGGTGTATATCAACTTATATGTGAGTGGCTGAGCACTTCCAGTTTTCATCTCTCTAACAGACATGTGCAGGACTGAGGGTAAATTTATGAATCCCCATCCAGTGGTCCAAGTTTCACTTGAATATGTTCAGGGAGGAGCTTTGCTTCAAATGGATAGAAAGCCTGTTCCAGAGACTAGGTAGCATTTGAGACATATACCTTTCCCTCCAACATGTCCTATGTAATGTTGCAAGCCAGGTTTAGGTTCCTGGATCAATTATTTCTGATGTTATCTGTTTTGTTGATATGCAAGAGTTTCATTAAGCTATATCAGAGGATGCTTTATAGGCCAGGCATAAGTTGCTTCTCAGCAGCCTGTAAGAGACAGAGTATAAGGTAAAAGCTTTGAGACAATTGGCTTAGAATTTGTTTACTAAACCATGTATTCTTTTTGTGAGGAACTTCTGTGGATGCTGCAGCTGTTGCATATGCCTAGTCAGGTACATGATGAAGTGGGTATTGTATATAATGATTGGTCTTATGAAGGCAAATTATGCTGGAATGATGACATTTTTGGACCCGGATGACATACCATTAATTATAAGTTGTGCAACATAGAATTACATCCTTACTACTGCAGACATAGGATGGTCAAATGCCAAGTCACTATTTACATGTGTTTCCAAATCCCAGACTACTGGGTCCACTTAGGGGTTTTTTATCAATGTAGTAATTTGCAGGGGCGGCTCCCTTACTGAAAGATACTGTCCTGACATTGAGTTTAAGACTATGACTCTGGCTCCAGTTATCAGTCTGTGTCAGGCATTCTTAAAGGGTATTTGTGTCTTGGGAGGATTCACTGCACCTAATTTGCAATCATCTGCAAACTTGGCCAGCAAGGCGCCTTTGATGTTAGCCTTGAATTCAGAGAGATAGATGCCAAACATGCCTTGAGGCAGTCTGCTAGTGGCTAGCCTTTTGTGGAGGTGGACTCCCCTATGCTAACTTCTTGTGTTCTGTCTATGAACCAGCTGACTATCTAGTGGGAGACACAGAGTTTAATACCAAATTCAGTGAGCTTGTTTACAATGACTGAGTAGGATATTGAGTAGAATGCTTTGATCATGTTAAAGTCAGCAGTATGCACCTTCTTAACCTCATGCATTGCAAACCTGTACTGTGATGTATGATAGCACAGCACAGTACAGCAGGAAAAACCTATTTAGTAAGGTAAAGTTTAGATAACTTGCTAATTATGTTCTGCCACCTACTCTGAACTCTTCAGTCATGCCTATCAGTAATTCATAAAGATGTTACACTTATTAGGTATAACTGTAGCTTAACTCATTACCATACTGTAGTAGCAACTGGATCTAGTGGTGTGAAAGCATCCATGGGTATGAGCTTAGCAGCCTTATTTTGAGGGAGCAGGCCAAGTCTGTATGAGGTACCAGGTTTTTTTCAGTTTAGAGATACTCATTGCCTGTAGGAACATTTCTGGCCTGGGATGGCTATGTTGTTAAGGGTTGTTTTGTGGGAGCTAATATGTTGCTCAGAGCTATATCCTGATCCATAAATTAGCAGAAAAAAGTTATTGCTTTGCTTTGAAGAGCAGCACCATTATATGATGCAGGGCTGGAGTTTTGATGTTAAGTGAAGCACCACTGTACGGTGCAGGGCTGCAGTCACAGTGTTAAGTGCAGTGCCATTGTATGATGCAGGGCTGCAGTTCTGACATTAAGTGCAATGTCAATGTACAATGCAGGGCTGCATTCCTCATGTTAAGTTCAGAGCCACAATATGGTGCAGGGCTGGAGTCCTGACTTTAAATGCAGTTCCATTCCATGGGGCATGGTCTAGTCCCAATGTTAAATGCAGCACTATTGTATGGTGCAGGGCTGCAGTCCCAGTGTTAAGTGTAGCATCACTGTATGGTGCAGGGCTGTAAGTCCTGACATTATGTGCAGCACCACTGTATGGTGCAAGGCTACATTCCTGGCATTAAGTGCAATGTCATTGTACAGTTTAGGGCTGTATTCCTCATGTTAAGTTCAGAGCCACAGTATGATGCAGGGATGGAGTCCTGACTTTAAATGCAATTCCACTCCACAGGGCAGGACTCTAGTCCCAATGTTAAGTGCAGTGCCATTGTATGGTGCAGGGCTGCAGTTCTGACATTAACTGCAGCACCATTGTACAGTTCAGAACTGCAAGTCCTGACATTATGTGCAGCACCATTGTATGGTGCAGGGCTGCAAGTCCCATTGTTAACTGTTGTGCCATTGTAAGGTACAAGGCTGCAAATCCCCAAATTAAGTGCAACACCATTGTATGGTGCATGGCTGCAGTCCTGACATTAAGTGCAGCACCACTGTATGGTGCAGGGCTACAGTCCTGACATTAAGTGCAGCACCACTATATAATACAAGGCTGCAGTCCAGACATTAAGTTTAGCAACATGGTATGGTGCAGGGCTGCAGTCCCAATGTTAACTGCAGCATCATTGTATGGTGCAGGGCTGCGGTCCCAAGGCTACCCCAATGTGACCAGAAGGAACTCCAATGGTGCTGGCTTCATTAATTGCATATTACTGGGATGTTTTTTTTTTTTTTTTCATATGCACTCAGTGCATTGAGTATAATGTCTACGGAATGGGATAAGGCTTTGTGCAATGAATTGCACCATTATGTATACAGGACTTTGGTACTCCATTTTATATTGCAACTTGTTTATAATTTGTACTTATAATGTGCTAATAGTAAAATATCCATGCAGTACCAAAGAAAAAGCAGATTTTTTGCATGAGTACAAACAAGACTGTCCGCAACCATTGAACTTTACTTGGTTTCTTAATGTGGTTTTATCTTAAGTGAATTATGAATTCTTTTCATCTAAGAAAAGCATCTGTTTTACATAGATGAGGAAATATGTAACACTCAAGCTCTTCCTATGCCGAACAAGCTTTCTGTTTAAGGATAAAACCGTACAAATATAACTACTGGCATATATCACACACGTAAACAAAGACATGCACAAAAGTACATGTTAGTTCTCTGACATCAGGAATACAGACATATTAACGAAGGCTGCAGAGTTTCATCTTCATATAAACTAAACATCTTTGCTCTTTTTTTTTCTCATAATAAAGTAAACAAAGTTGGTTTACAAGCACTGATATTGAGATACTGCAACTGAAAATGGGTCTTGTGTTGTTTTTTCAAAGGTCTCCTAGTGACGTTTCAAACTGTTCAAGAACTTAATGTGGAAATTCAATCTCCCTTCAAAAAAAGGAAAACTCCACCAAACCTTTTTATTCAAAGAGACAGTAATACCCTTGCTGCACCTCCCCCATTGATATTCTGGTGAAGTCTGTGAAATCCATCAGGGGAAATATAAAACTAACACACAAAACATCCTTAGGGAAACTACTGTGGAACATACGGCATTCATAAAAATGCAAATGTTTGCACTACATTTTTTTCTTTTGTGCTCTTAATACACATGCAAGCAAACCTCTTAAGAAACCATAGCCTTGTAGCTATCTTACTATCTGACAAGTTTATTCTTGTGACTATATCGGTCCTTTATTTTGGTCAGCTTATTTCAAAGCTTCTTCACTCATTAACATGTAGTCCTGACTGTTTGTTTTAATAGCACAGAATCCTCCCAGGTAGAATTACTTTAGAAATAATCTAGACAGGTGTTTAAGGGGTGTATGCAGTTGTAACACAAAGGCAGCAGTAAACTCCTTTGATTTTATTCAGAACCCAAATGTTATTACAGGAAAAGGAAAGAACCAGCCATCAGCATTTTCCTTCAAAGGACGCATAGCCTTTGTGACTAACTAAAAGCTTACTGATGTACTACAGGTTCAAGTGAAAAGCAATGAAAGTTGTAGCAAAGTACTAGATACATTGTTAATAACTGCAGAATTGTATCCAGTTATTTGCAAATGCAGAATAGCATACTACACTGTGTGCAGAGCATTTTAATTTGTACTGAATTTTAACATACCTCTCAAAATGCAGACATTGAAAAAAAGTACAAAGGTACTTGAAAAGCAAGTACATCCAGCCAAAAATCTGGACTTCTAATTAGTGTAAAATCTGAATACCCGATAGCACATATCTTGCCATGCTTCGAGTAGAAATGTGGGATACTATTCAGAAACACATTTAAAAAACAGAGTAACAAAAATGATGGAAAAATATAAGGCCATTATCAAAGACTCTTAAAATCTGTCGACTTTAATGAACCATATTGCAAACTTCTACCACATAGGGCAGTTTACGTTTGCCTCTGAAAAAGAGAGATATAAGATGCGTGTTCTCTTTCTTTAAATTACTAATGCCACTAGTATGTTGGTCGTGTAGTGTGGTTTTCTGTGAAGTAGTCAGCTTCAAAAATCATGTCTGATTATGGGGATTCAGAAAATTATGTGAAGGAGTAAATCAAGCATGAAAATGTGAACATACCTCCAAAAGCTGGTGCATCATGGGTAGGGGTAAATCAGGCCTGAAAATAGGTTTCTCCAAAATAGGGACAACTGAGAGGTCCGATTTATATATTGCCTGTTTTTATTTTTAAAACTTTTATTTTCCACAACAGTTTTAACAAGAAAAAAGGAAAATGGTTTTGCAGTGGTCTGGAGAGATATTAACGTCTGCAGTTAGTGTCCATTATTATTTTGACTTATTTTTTTTGGTCTGGCTAATTAAATAGATACAAAGGGCAGATAATGCATATTCTTCAAAATTAAGATTAAGGATTGATCACAACTACACATAGTTACATCAACACAGTTTTTTCAAAGCACACTATGAATATACAGTGCAGTAGATTTATCTATCCATCTACCCACCACTAGTTTTACTTTTTTTTGCCCCCATCTCTCTTCTGACAACATCTGACCATTCTCATATTAGCCACTTTATTCCTCTCATAACTCTTATTACTATCAGGAAGGCGTCTAGCTGAATCTTTCTTTGACCCTGCAGTCGGACTTGTCATCATGAGGGACAGAACAAACTTACAGTTATTTTCCCCCTAAGACTGCTATTCTTCCTTTAAAAGAGGAAAGTTGGGGAGCATCATATATGCACAGTTAAGGATTGAGGAATTTTTGTCTTATTCATGCAGTGAATTAAGGATATGAGCTGTTGAGCTGCTCCTTGCAGTAAAGGTTACAGGGGTTGATTCCTTCCACTGCTGTATGCCTGTTTGAAAGTCATTTAACCAGACAAACTGCTGGATTACCTCTAAAAAGAGAAACATGTCCAGTGGGCTTATCTGGATACGAAATAAATGAAATAAAAGTTATGATATGCAAGGGATGATAATCCTAACTATGCAGAGTGAGGACTTGTGCCTCCTTCACCATGAGGTGACACCCTGTCTTACACTATTGAACTAGTTACAAGGAGAAATGTGATAAAGACATGTTAATGTGTTAATCATGTATTGGTCTGGTAACTTCCCATGAAGGACTGTTATATCACTATACTAGGTAAATCCATGATTCCAGAGAAAGGGAGAATGCCAACTGTGATTGCAAATATCCTCACTAAACTACTGTAAAATGTTCATGATAACATTTCACACTTTCTCCCAGAAAACATTCCAAGTTAACTATAAAGATGAGATGGGAAGGGAATGCACACTGCTTTTCATCCTGAAATTAGGTCTATTAGGGTAAAAAAATCCAGTGCTTATTTCAAAGATGATAATGACTATGGCTCTTGTTTTTCTAGTAGGATCTGAAAATTGAACATGTTAACATTGTTTTAGTTTTAAACTGCAAAAAAGTAGTAATATGCTTGTTTTAGGTTCCTGCTTAATCTGTTTTCCAACAGTGTTATTGCAAACAATATGGGATCTGAGTGTGAAGGGCCTGTGTACTAATGAGCCTTGCTAAAGTGGAGAACATTTCTGCTTGATATAATTTGTCACTAGGCTTATTTATAATGAAAAACTTGTGACTGACTTTAGATATGCTTCTTGGTTTTCAAGGAAAATCTGTGTAATTGTCATAATGGTTTGAATGACGGAGAATGAATGCAGGTGATTGTCTTTTCATAAAGCCTTTCTTGGTAGCTATCTATAAAACAGTTACCTTAAGGTGTTTGTCCTGTTTATTTATATATTGTTTAAAAACTTGTTTAAGATGGTCTTTATAACTTGTCAAGCTAAAATTTGCCATATAAGCTTCTTTTTCTGGATCCACTCTAGACTTACCTATCAGACTAATGAGTTCTGACAAAGTGAAATGCCTGTCTTTGCCTGGTATCATTTCTAATATACATTAGAATTATGGACAGCGTTTGTTGCCTAAACAAATGACCAAAGAAATTGTTACTTTTCATGATAAACATAGTAGAGAAATACAGTATCAGTCTACAGGAAGGTTCTCTGCAATGAACGACTTTTGTGATTTCCTCTTCTGGTATCTTGAGGATAATAAAAAGTTCTTGATATCTCTAGCTTCCATGCTCAGAGACATGTATACCTGCACCAGCGGACATCATGATAGGACATACCAGATGAGGACAGAATGTCTAGGCCTGCACTCTCAGGTTCATGTTCTGTACAGGGACCGAATACAGCTATAAGACATAATCAAAAGTGCATAAAAATGTAGTTACTGAACTTACTATACTTGCCAGGAAAACCCATCCTCAATGGTGGGTGGAAATGCTGCCCAGAAACCAGACACAGTCCTCTTACAGTGCAGCTCAGGAGTTTAGTACATACCTGTTATACCTGAATATGAAGGGCTCCCACACTGTGTAACTGCTGGAAAGAATGCAAGTAGTAAGAACTGAACACCCCAAGAAGGTAGTAACTAGAAAAGTCTCAAAAGAATAGGGACATAGAACATTAAATCCTAAAGTACTCCTGGCATTAAGTTCCAAGCAATAATTTTTAGTAAAGGTATAGTTAAAAGTAACTGTATTTGAGATGAAACTGAATTATAATGTAGAGTCTGGTGTAAGTGAGTCAACATTTTCTCCCATCCAATTGTTAATGGAATTTTTAAAGGTATTTAATGCCCCACTAGGACCTAAAAATAGAGGAATCCATGTATTCCACAAACAAACCATTGAGTGTGTTAAAAAACTTGATCTTAGTAAGGTCCTGCACTTACAAATTTTATATGTATAATGCCTCCCCTAGATGCAAGTTTAAAGCATAACATGTTAATATCCAGTAGCAAAGTTCCTCTTCACAAAGTACTCTAAGTCGTTGTCTGCCATGTAGATACCTGTAGCTAAATGAATAAAGTCCTATCTATTGCAAATTTTTTTGTACTTCTTCAGAATAATCTTGAGAAACCTACCTAAAGAGAACCTCACCACACAAAGGAGCATTCAGAAAAGTCAAACCTCAGCTCATACTTGATGTTGGAGGACCGGACTGACACCATCTTGTATGGAAACATTACTGATTCTGCTTCCATAACAGTGGTATCAGTGCAGTCAAAGTTACAAAATGATATAAGAAAAGCCAGTGAAGATGCCATTGTAAGAGTCTTCATCACAGACTCCTTAACCCAAGAATCCAGGAGCTGATCCAGCTTTACTATTGCCTGGTCTAAGAAAGAAGAGTGGAAACAGCATAAGTGTAATCGACAGGTGAGGAACCCTGAAGCCCCAAGTGTTGGTGCAGGTGCAAACTGCTGAAATCTTTGTCTGGCAAAGTGCAAAAATGCTGTTGCTCTGTCACCTACACTAGACTGAGCAGAACAAATGGAATTCTACCCTAGGATGCTTAGTCAGGATGCTTCTCCAATCTAGTGCAACAGAATTTATAAAATTTCAAGCCACATAAACATCACCTTTACAGGCCAATGCCCATAGGGGATAACTTAGGACTATGCACACTTCTTATTGGTTTATCCTGTTTTTTAGAAAAGGAAGATATATTACAAGCAGCCCAATGTGGACCTCACAATTCTGAGAATTGATAAAGAGAAGAGCTGCAGGGGAAATAAGTCTGGTTATGACTGTCTCCTTTATGAGTTTGGACATATTTGACTTCCCTACCACTGACTACATCAAGGGGTAATCACACTCACTCAATAAATGAGGTAATGAGTGAATGGTGATTAGATGATGGGTGTTGGGTAAGACAGCCTTCACTGCATTAGCACATACAAAAATTGGCAACAGTCAATGAAATGCCTGCATCACACCTTGTACTGACAGTAAATATAAAGATGTACTGCTGCACCTATGACAACACCTCCCACCATGTGTGTTAACTGCACATGCATCCAATGTCCTGGGCATGTTCAAAGACCCACTGGGAATAGAAAACCTTGCTCTATCACATTTTGAACTTTTATGAATGTGTTTTATGTGGGAAAAGGGGCAAATGCAAGGACTATTTTTGCTTTCTTCAAGTAAACCAAATCTCTGTGTATCTTATAATACAAATCAACTAAAAGTTTCTTTGGTGAGCTAATATTATCATTGTCAACTATGTTTTTAACAGGCCAACAGAGTTTTGCATACGGTAGCTGTAAGGCTAATGCACATATGCAATGAATAAAACAATGATTTGCTAACGCTGAGAACTATGATTTTCTGATGAAGTTGTGTGACAAAAACGGAGGTGAATAAACGTTAAAACGAATTCAGGCTGTGGAATTATTCTAAGTTATTCTTGCAACAGCGTGGCTGGAGTTACAACCAGTTTGAATCTAATTACCTATGGTTTGTGTTTTCTGTGGATGATTATTTAGGAAAGAACCTTTCCTAACAGCTTAGTACTGAGAGAAACTAATTTTTGCAAGTGCCAGTGGTTCCGTTTTGTGTCCTTTTTCCTTTCATTACTAGTATTATTTTGGACACTTCCTTCATTGTGGTTAAACGCTGAGAACTAACTTGCATTATAGCAGCTATACACAAAAAAATAATAGAGACTGCAGCCATCAATGTGATATGCACGATTGATACTGCCTCAGTATTGACAAATTATGAAGTACTAGATTCTGATCAGTCTAGCAGCATTATAATGTTGAAGTAATATAATGTAGAAAAGTAACACCGGAATATTTAGTGGCTGAAGACAAAAAAAATCATCTGGAGTAATGCATCTTACTAGGAAGCAACTCAGCATATTCGACATATGTAATGTTTTGCTTTTCCGTTAGCATATGAGTTGAACTGCATCTTTTAGTATGCAGTTGATGAGATGAATACAGTAACGATATTTTTTGCTTATAGACAGGAATAAATTGTAAATAATGTGCATATCATTAAATAAGCAAACAAGGGTCTAGGGAACTACTAAAGGGGCGGTGAATACCGCACAACATGGCTGGGCTAATATATGTCTTCGGGCAGATAGCCCAGTACCAACCTATGAACCTATGAACCTATGAGATATGAAGTAGAACATACCTAATGTTGAAGTAATTTTTTTTAACTTATTGTAACAAGCAGTTACCACAGATTAGACCACACACACATAGCTACAGTGTTCAGATTTGACTGCAAACGCAATACCAAAGACAGATCAGGATTAGCTGATAATGCCCTCCCCAACACTCAGAGCACAGGGCAGTTGGCCTTCTTGCCTCACCCTAGCTACTGATCATAGGTATGCATTTGGCCTAGATGACCACTGACCATTCTCTTCTCTGTTTTTTTTTTTTTAGGTTCTAATGAAAGGCCTCTCAGTTGAACCACAAATTAGTTTTCCAACAGGCCAGTTCACATTCATTATGAAAATGCTGCCTCAGGAACTGTAATTTTTTATTATGGATTTCCTAATGGCTTCCTCCCTAAACCAATACTCTTCTCATAGTCAATGTTAATATCTTACTTCTAGATCTCCTTGAATTACAAGTGATTGTCTATACTTACAAACTTCTTATGTTACAATTAGGTAATAGGGATTATCAGATACAAACCTGGCCTCACCTGGGTCTTAAATCTTTCTCTTGTTATTTCTCAAACTAACTTACTGTCAGTGATGCTAAAATGTACCCAATATTTTAAATTAAAAAAAATCTAGTAAAGCAAGATATACAACTCACTCCATTGCTAAAATGAATAGATTTATTTAAAACTGCAGCATGTGCACTTGCATATAAATTTATTAGGTTAAAACTGAAGCTCACTGGTGCTGTGGAGGAGTGAGTAAGTCTTGAACATGAGTCATTAAACACTAACCACACAAATGAAGAGAACTGCAGGAATCCTAATGCAGAAAGAAATTCAGTGCATATTTGGTGTGAAGATTCAGCAACAAAAGAAAATTCAGCAGTATTCTAAGCTGAAATAAGATTTAAGAGTATTCCTAGCAGAGCTATTTTACTTAGTAGGTGAAAAACAAAATTTATTAAAGATGTAGGTCTTAAACGAAAGCAGATCTATAGACCAGTTAAGTATGACAGATAGATGAGGTAAAGACAGCCATCTTGTGAAATTATTACTTAGTAATGGTGTCATGAAGAACTAAATAAACTAAATAAGATATTAAATAAAGCTTTGTACATTCATTTTTTCAAAGATGGATTGCATATTAAACTGTCTTACGAAAATAAAATATTTTATTATTCTGATATTCATTTATGTTTGTTGGTTGCAGAAGAGCAATAATGACGTGTAATGAAGTATAGATTTGTAGAAATTAAACAGTTCCCTTATAAGTTTATCAGGCTAATACTGAAGGTATTTGGTGCAGTAGAGGGAAGGTGGATCTTGAACATAGTATAAAGAATACCAGATGAATAAATGAAAATATAGACCAATCACTTCTTCACTCCTACAACACAAATTATTCTCCTAAGGCAAGTCCTTTTGCTGCACAGATGGTTCTTTGCTGCCTGACAGATTGAGTGTGTCACCTCTGCCCCAGTTCATGCAAAAAGGACAAAAGTACCCATCATTGTAAATGGACATAAAAGCATACAGTGCATCTTCTAGCACTGCATTCATAAAATGAAGTAAAATGTATAAAAAAAGTTTTTTAACATTCAAAAATTGGGTTGACAGGTCATTCTGAAATGAAAAGGTAAAGTGCTAGCTGGTTTACTCACACAATTAATGTAAGCCACTGTAACTAGGTACAGGCACACAGCAAGTGTGCAAAGGAATTCTAAATAGACATAATACATCTTACGGGACAATATATTCCCTCTGGTCTTTCATGTTTGTTGCCACTTCCATAGTGGCTGCTTTGAGGTTCTGATCTCATCTGCAAGTCAACACAAAAATAAAAGTGGATAAAAGAATGTTAAGCATGTTTACAACTCTGTTATGATTTTTTGCTACACTCTGTTGCAAGAGGGCCAAACCTTAAGACTTTTATTACATTTCCACAAACATGGAGGGTAGACTGAATCTACAACTGCTAACACATTTCAAGGAAGAAGAATGGACTTACTTGCATCAGTCTGTAGAACTCCTCCAACACTTTCACACACCCTGCGTGTCACTAGTGGTAATAGAGTCTGTAGGATTTTAAAATTAGTGACATAAAACAAAAACTGCTCCGTTGGTTTGGATGACACTTGTTCAAGTTCTTGTCGATCTGCATTCTTGATACCTTTAGAGAGAGGAAAATGAAAGACACTTAAAATTGTATACTCTTTTTCATGGTGGTAGTAGCATTGTTCTCTGCAGTCTGGGTAAATCATAAGTGACAACTTAGTTATGGATAACAGGTATTAAAAGATGGATCTCTTAGTCAAGAATCAGAGTAACATTTAATGTAAAGTTGTTGTTGCAGCTGCATTGTATACAAAGTAGAGCAGTGACCACAGTAAACACTGCTGAACTGCAAATTTAAGAGCCTTGCCTGTTTCTTATTCATTTCATAGCTGTGAAGTAATTTTCAAGGAAAGAATGGAAAATGATTGCAAAACTCCCGTATTTATACTAGTTGTTATTACATTTGTGATGACTAATAGTTGTGATTTTAGCTTCCTTTTGTCTGTTCCATACTGCCTTCTCGATTAGATAGCTGGTTTACATATTCCTGGTCTACTCTAAGCTGGTTTAACCAAAGGTCTACTCACAGCACATTTCCCTTGAAACATTCATATCCAGTCATTCCTCCTACATTTTTATTCCTTACTTCCAGACAATTCGCAGCTACCAAGCAGTCTTCTGTTTACCCCCCCCCCCCCCCAGTTCACCAGATAAAATTCCTGACCTTCATTATTATTTCTGTTTAAAAGCACTATCATTTTAAAACACTCGTCAAAGACTATCTTTTGTCTGGCATATTTCATAGATACTTTGAACCATCCCTAAAGCATACATTCATCTCACAGTCTTGCTCACCACAGCTGGTATATGATTTATCTACAAATACTAAACTTCTGCAGTTAATATAACTACTAGCTCTGTCTTTTGCTGATTGCTTGTACTTTGTATCTGGAACACTTACTGAGTATATTATTTTCTATGGTGTTTGCTGCTCTCTGTATATAGTATCTTTCAGTAGCTGTCTCTTGCAATGCACATGGGTTAACATGATTATAAAGGGCTTATCACTGTCTTATATGTTTTATAGTTGAAAAAAAATTACCAGCGTATACCAAGAACCCAAGCTGGAAGTCCAAATAGCAAAAATAGAAAAAAACAGCTGGATAACCATGACTGTTGACACAATTTTAATAAAACACACCATAAAAAAAGATAAAAGACACTTTCGCTAGTGCTTCCTCAGGTCTTAATACAAACCACAGTAAAAGGCTCATACTTAAATACATAAATCAATTTAACACTAAATCAATTAAGTATAATTAGCCTCTTAAAGAGGTATATACAAATATTTTCACTTTAACTTGCATGCTTTTAGAGCAGGTTTTATTTTATTTTATTTATTTTTTTACATTTGTTAACCGGGGGTGTCTGACCGAGCCGAAAAGGCCCTTTTTCAGCAGAGGCTCAGGGAGAAAAGCTCCACAAAGAAAAATTACAGACACAATTAGTTATTTAGACATGATCAGTATGCACACAAATTACAAGAGACATGTTTTTACAGTGGTATGCGGCACATAAACAGTTACAGTGGAGAGAACAAACAAAAAAATATTAATTTTAAAAATAAAGGTAATTAATAGATTTGTGGTGTACAGCTGAAATTTGGAACATAGGTAGAATACATACATAGTACACAGGTACAGTACATACATTGTAGATTAGCCAGTGTTTGTGAGTACGATTAAAAACCATTATCAAGTGCTCTAGATTTAGTATGTTTATGTTATCCGCTTTCACTAGCCTGGGGAGCAATCATGGCACTGCCAACTTTGCTTGAGATGTTGCCTGATGAGGTCTTTAAAGGAGGCTTTGGATGATGTGTTTTGAATGCTAGTAGGGACAAAGTTCCATTTTTTAGCCTCTGAACTACTATATAACGCATCTCCAAAGCTATTGTAGCTGTTGGTGACTTCTAGTAGTAGTTTGCTTGATGATCTAAGAGGCCTTTTGGCTGAGTAATGTTGTACTACATTTTTGAGGGCAGGACACTTATTGGGGAGGTAATAGATAGAATGACAAAGGCAGAGCTGATTGTAGGTTAGGAGGTTGGGCAGTTCAAGCCAGTGGAGCTGTCTCAAAGCAGTACAGTGATGAGTTCTATATGAGCAATTTGCAGCAAAGCGGGCAATTCTGTTATAGCAGGCTTCCATTTTGCTTAGTTCAGTTTTGCTGAGATTAGTCTGAATGGGAGATGCATAGAGTAAGGTGCATAGAAGTTGGGAGCGAGCAATGGCTGATCTTGTGTTGTTGGTAAGAAATGGTTTGATATGGTAGAGTGACCCCAGTTTGACATGTACTTTTTTAATAGTTAAGTTGAGATGACTATCAAATTTTAGGTGGGAGTCTATGGTTATTCCCAACAGCTTAGCCTGTGCCACTGGAGCAATTGGAGTAGCATTTGTAGAGTAGATAGTGAATTGACTGTTAGTGTTTTTGTTAGAACTGGTTATAATCATAAGCTGAGTTTTCTTTGGACTGAGGATAAGTTGGGCTTTGGTAAGGTAGTTTTCAACGTCAGAGAATGCTAGTTGAGTTGTTTGCAGGAGGGTGGGAATGTTTTGTGCAGCACAGATTAAGGTAGTGTCATCTGCATACTGAATGATAGATGCATGCTGTGTGGAGATATGGAGGTCATTTGTGAAGACTGTGAATAGTAGTGGTCCTAAGACAGAACCCTGTGGGACTCCTATAGTTATGGGCAGCTGAGGAGAGAGAGAATTTTCCCATTTCACAGCTTGGTACCTGTCAGTTAAGTAGCTTTGGAACCAGGTATGAGTGGAATTTGATAGGTGATATTGGTTTAGTTTGTTTAGCAGGATTTGGTGTGAGACTGTGTCAAATGCTTTGGACATATCAAAAAAAAGAGTTGACACCTGTAGGCCTTCATTTTTGAGATGGTTTACTGTGTCTGTGAAGCAGAGGAGGGCTGTAGTGGTACTATGGGCAAGTCTGAAACCATGCTGAGTAGGTGACAGGATGTTGCTGTCTAGGAGATAGTTTAGCATCTGGCTATGGATGCATTTTTCTAGGATTTTGGCCAGAGGGGAGAGTAAAGCAATGGGTCTGTAGTTATTAAGTTCAGTGGAGGTCCCGCCTTTATGTATGGGTGTAACATAGGATATTTTCCAGAGTTTGGGGCACATAGTTTTCAGCAATTGATCTGTTTATGAGAGTGGAGACTGGGATAGCAATAGCATCTGCTGTGAGTTTCAAGAAATAGCTGGGGAGTAGGTCGGCTGCTGTTGATGAGGTTTTTAGTTTGGAGAGCATGCTTTTGATTGAAGTGGTGGAAACCGTTTTGAGGGTAAAGCTTGTATTAGTGTTATTTGTGTTGGGGGGGGATAGTGAGGAAGGAACTGTCCTGTGATACTAAGGATAGAATTGAGTTCACAAAGTGGGAGATGAATTGTGTTTCGATGGGAACTTTACTGTCAGGGGTGGTTGATTTGGGGGTAGCCTTTTGGGTGGATTTTAGTAGCTGGTTTACATTTTTTTCCAAAAGTTTTGGGGGTTGTGTTGGTATTTAGTTTGTAATGTTGTGTAGTAGGATTTTTTTTTGTCCAGCCTAATGCATTTTTTGCACGGTTGCACAGTTCTTGGTACTTAGTTAGGCTTTGTGTTTGTTTTTTTTTTATAGTAAAGCCAGGCAGTGTCTCTGGACTTGAGGATTTGTTTGGTTTCTTTACTGAGCCAGGGGTTTGTAGAGGTTCTAACCTTGATTTTGCACAATGGAGCGACAGTGTCTAGGTGTTGTAGAAATGTTTTGTTGAAATATGCTAGAGCCTGGTCAAGGGGGAGGGTAAAGTTGAGGACCTCAGGAGATATTTTTTTTGTGTTTCTAGTGGATATATAGTTAGTGGTTTTGCATATGCTTGTTCTACTACGTATAAAGTATATTATGTTGTGGTCACTTAAGGTGTCTGGGAGACTGCCTGTGTGAGGGTACAATGTGTGGTTGTTAGTTAGGACCCAGTCAAGGATGGATTCCCTTTTAGATTTTTTTATCACATCTAGTTGGAATTTTGACTAACTGCTGGTAGCCATGGAGATTTATTAGATTACTTGGTGGTTCTGATATACAGGTGAACCAATATAGGTTTGAGTCCCCCAGAATCAGGGTTTCTTGTGAGTATGTGGAAGAACACCAGGATAAGAAGTCTTCAAGGCTAGCAGGTGTATTACCAGGTGGAATATAGATCACAATTGTGGTGATGACCTTTTTAGGGTGAAGTTGAAGTTGTTAGATAAGTATGTCCCAATTATTGGGGGAGGAGTAGGAGTTTGGTAATTGACGGACAGTTCAGTTGGACTTGTACAGTAAGGCAGTTCCACCCCCTTTTACGAAGTGGTCTGCTTGTCTAATGATATTGTAGCCGGTAGGGAGAACTTCTGAGTTAGCTATGCTTTTATTTAGCCAGGTTTCTGTTAAAGCAGCTATGTCTGGGGAGTAGTGTGCTATTGTGGCCTAGAGTTCAGGTATTTTATTTTTGATACTTCTAATATTAATATTTAGCATTAAAAGATGGTTGGTTTTGCTGCTGTTGATGATTTGCCCAGGGATGAAGAAAGTGGGGGTGTTATGTTCTGACATTTGTGTTGGAGCAGTTTGTGTTGGACAGGATGGATTTGGGCCTAGGTTGGGGTGGATATCCCCACTTATGATGAGCCTGGAGTTAAAATGCTTATACAGATGTTGGAGTTTGGTGAGGAGTGTGAGAAAGTATTGTGTTTTTTTGGAGTAGGAATAACAGCATATGTGTTTAGTTCTGAATTGGTCTTAAACTGTCTTTTAAACTGACAGCACAATTAATTCCTGGTAGCCTGTGTACCTGCAATCGTAGAATCCATTGCAATTCTATTTGCTCTAAATTATTGTTTATGTCACCCCCTCTACTGTTAGCATGTACCAGTTGTAATACTTTAAATTTAAAATGATGGCCTGGATGCACCATTATATGTTTTGATAAAGCATTGTTTTCACTCTGTTTACGTATCTCATATAAATGCTTACTAATGCATTCTTTTAATTTTTGTGTGTTATTTTCCACATAATAGCAAGAACAGGAAGCACAACTAGCCAAGTAAATCAAATGAGTGCTGTTACAGTCTGCAAGAAACCTCAGCTGAAACCTAAAGGAAGTATTAGGGCATATACTCTCTTGTTGTGCACTTATGACAGGACAAAATCTACACTTCCTGTATGGCTATGTACCTGGATTCTTAATGATTTGGCGAAATTTCTTATTATCCTGACATAACAGTCTTTTTAAGTTAATATTATTCTTATACACAAAATGTGTGGTTGCACCCACTATCTTGGCTGTACCATGGTCCATAGTTAACAGAGACCAATGCTTCTGAATAATATTCCTTACAGCTTTGTTGCTACTAGTAAAATTAGTTACAAAGGAGTGTGGATACACTCTATTAGGACAGCCGTTTCAGTTAGTATTGTTACCATTTAAAACATTAGGTAAAGCAAAATCAGAAATGTTACGTTGCGCCCCTGTATTACATGTTTCTTATATCCTCTCGCAACAAAATGTTCCATTCGTTCCATCTCAGTGACAAGTGTATGATTACCTTCACATACTCTTTTAACCCTTAAGAACTAACCTTTTACAATATTGAGAAAAACATGTCTAGGGTGCATACTATCATAACTTAGTAGCCCATTACGCCAACAGGGTTTCCTATATATAGAGTGGTAGTTATTAGACCCTCTTCGTCCCTTTGAAGGCTCACTTCCAAAAAATCAATACATTGTTGTGAGCTAGTGATGGTAAATCTCAAAAACTCAGTAGTAGATTCCATCACAGCAATAAATCTGGATAAAGCATTTTCATCTTCATCCCAAAGCATAAAGACAGCATCGACAAAACATCAATATAGTTTGACCCTATAGCCATCAGGATGCTGAAATAAATATTTAGATTCTCATAAATGCATAACTAAATTCGCATAAGAATTTGCACATGGGGTGCCCATAGCGACACCCCATTTTTGCAAATACATTTGCTGTTCAAACATTACTACATTGCTGTTCAATATAAAATCTAAAAATGTACATATTATATCTATATCCAAAGCACCCCATTTGCCTACATTAAGCAAGGCCTCCCTAATGGCTTCAACACCATACTCATTGGGTATACAGGTGAACAAATTCTTAACATCCAGAGTCACCATTAAAAAATTCTTGGTATCAGTTTCATGAACAAATGCTTTTAAATCACATAAAAAATGTGTACTATCTCTCAATAAGTTAACAATATTAGGTACAACTTCCTTCAATTTGTTCTCAATGTAAATGGAGAGGGGCTCTGTTATCCCAGAGATAATAAGTCTTAGGGGTGGTGGATTCACAAATTTGTGTATTTTTAGTAGGCCCTTAATTATAGGTATGACAGGATGAGTAACATTCAAAAAATCATATAAACATTCTGTTATATATCTTCCTGCTAATAAATCATACAGATAATCATGTATTTTACTACTTATAGGTTCAATAGCATGCCTATCAATCGGTAAATATGTACTAGTGTTACTAAGAAGATCCTTCATCGCTGTTACGTAATCCTTCATGTTTAATAAAATAACCACCCCTCCCTTGTCAGTTGGCTTTATACAAATGTTAACATTGTGATACAAACCTTCAAGTGCTTCCCTTTCAGCTGATGTTAAATTATAAATATCATGGTTGAATTTGAAGCACTAAGGGTTTCACATAATTCTTCTTCACAAACTTTAACAAAATACTCTACATGTGTAGGAATAGTTGGCACAAAAGTACTAGGTTTACTATGTTAGGAGCTTTATTATGCATACCTATATCTTGAAACAGCAGTTTGCATGACAAATTACAAGCAAACCTTCTCAAGTCCATACAAATGTCACTTAACTTGGCCACTGCTGCTGGAACGAATGAGAGTCCACTGTTTAATATGCTCATCTCTATACGATTCAATATATAATCAGAGAGATTTACCACAAGTGTTTTCATCTCCCAGTTCTCCTGTTGTTCATATGTCCTCAGTTGCCCGAGAACTTCCATTTCTGCCTCCCTCATCTTGTACAGTGTGTGGGGCCGAATCCCATCTGTTGAATAGGAAGTGGTAAAAATGCTCCATGGTAGTGGGGTTCATTATTTTCGGTTTAGCTGTAACCTGAGCATATGTTAAGGCTTGTTGATTAGGAGGTGGAGTCATAGTCATGTTATCAAAGTTCATAGACGACACTGGAGTGGGCGTGACCATATCGTTAGACATCATACTGGAACTAATAGTAGGCTCTACGACAGAGTTGCTCATAGCAACCACTGTAGATTGTATTGCATCAACATTTTCTGTTGCATTACTGTTGTTTTCTACCTGAGTATTACTGTCAAACGTAGGCCACACAAACACATTCCCCATCAGAAAGTCATTATAATCACGTTGTAGCTTTTTCTGCTTAGTCTGTTGTAGTTTTGTCTCATATAACAAAATATTAGAGCACATATTGGCAATCTGGGTTTGGTACATGGGTTCCTTGTAATGCAAGGTAACTTCTGAATACATACGTTCAGTCTTAATATAAAGTTCTTCTTCTATAGGCTTAAAACAGTCTAACATTAGGTGGACATATTTAAAGCCAAAATTAAGGTTTAGCTGTTGCCACTGACGTAATAAGTCTGGATATGCTCCTCCACATGTTATCATGCAGAAAACTCTCATACCCCTAGGTATGATACGAAAATGAAGGCATGCTTCTAGAACCTGGCGTTGCCAAGCAAACCATTTTAATTTATACAAGTCATCTTCTAGGGTTCTCAAAGATTTGTTAAATGTTTCTAACTCACCGGCATTAACCGTTGATGTGGTGGTAGCAATGTGCTCAAATGTAAGCATTAAGAACAGATTTTCTTGTCTCTGGAAGACCTCATTACATTTCTTCTATAGCATTTCTTCATTGCTTAGTACAGCATCTTTCACAGTAGAGCTCTCAGCCAAGTGCATATGTTGGCAAAGCAAGAATATAATTGAAGAAATAACTACCAGCATATACCAAGAACCCAAGCTCGAAGTCCAAACAGCAAACAAAGAAATAAAACAGCTGGATAACCACGACTGTTGACACAATTTTAATAAAACACACCATAAAAAAGATAAAAGGCAAGCACTTTCGCTAGTGCTTCTTCAGGTCTTAATACAAACCACAGTAAAAGGCTCATATTTAAATACATAAATCAATTCAACACTAAAGCAACTAAGTATAATTAGCCTCTTAAAGAGGTATATACAAATATTTTCACTTTAACCTGCATGCTATTATGTGGGAAAAAACACATAAAAACTAAAAGAATGGATTAGCAAGCATTTATATGAGATACGTAAACAGAGTGAAAACAATGCTTATCAAAACATATAATGGTGCATCCAGGCCATCATTTTAATTTTAAAGTATTACAATTGGTACATGCTAACAGTAGAGTGGGTGACATGAACAATAGTTTAGAGCAAATAGAATTGCGATGGATTCTACGACTGCAGGCACACAGGCTACCAGGAATTAATTGTACTGTCAGTTTAAAACCTGCTCTAAAAGCACACAGGTTAAAGTGAAAATATTTGTATATACTTCTTTAAGAGGCTAAGTACACTTTTGGAGAAGGATTTAATAAAATTGCTAGTTTGTAATATTATTTAAATAATGTGTCTCTACCCACTAACTTATTCTGAACATACTTTGTTCATGACGAGTATCCTGATGGACGACTGGTAGCATTTTTAGTGTACAACAATCTCCAAAACAGCAACATTCACAAGTTCATGTCAAAATGAACTGTCATTCACAGTCCCATCATTGTTTAGATTTGATAACTGGGTAGGTGGTCTTTGGACCCACTACATTCACAGCCCGAGACTCTATGCCTAGTATATTCAGTAGTAGTTTGCAAGGTGCATAATGAATTAAATGGAGGAGAAGAAGCCAGCCATAAAAAAAATTACAAAAAGTTGAAATCAGAGAAAAGTACAGTTTTGTACCTACCATAAATGTAGATGTCCGAACTGCATAGCATCTGCAGTCATAACAACAGGGTTGTCCTGTCGTCAGGCAGCCCTTCGGTCGGCCGGATTCCAAAGTCCGGGTCCGGCTTCGGCTGATGTCGCACTTCACCCGACGTCATCTCTGCTGGTCTTCGGGTATAAAGGCATCAGCCGACGCCATTTTCCTCAGTGTTTCTTGCCCCAGATGCCAGTGCCCTCTTGGAAGGCTAAATTTTGGGTAAATGCCAATGTTTCCAAAAGATAGAAGGCAAACACAAAAAATAAGCATGTATGTACATATATACAAACAAATACACCATAAGAGACTCCCCCCACCAGCTAGCTATTAGGAGGGTAAATACCCTAGGAGTACCATAGAGGGGAAGGAGGGAGGGTAATCCTGACTGCAGATGCTATCCAGTTCGGACATCTACATTTATGGTAGGTACAAAACTGTACTATGTCCTTCATGGATGCATCTGCAGTCATAACAACTGGGTAGAATACCATAGCCAACTAGGGAGGAGGAAGAATAGATTATGGTGTGGTTAGGATCCCTTGCAGTACAGCAGTGGCAAACCCTGCTCGGGATCTGGAATACAGAGGTAGATTATAATGCTTGGCAAATGTATGCACGGAGGTCCAAGTAGCCGCCTCAATAATGTCCTTGGTTGCCACTCCTCGTAAGAAGGCTGTGGTAGTGGCTGTTGCCCTTGTAGAATGAGGCCTTATGTTCTGTGGAATTGGTTTTCCATGGAAGGAGTAACAGAATCGTATGCAATTTCCTATCTATTTGGAGATTGTCTGTTTGGAAATTGCTTTTCCTTCCCTTCCTGTTGCATAGGCTACAAAAAGCTGGTCAGTTTTTCTGTTACTTTTTGTTCTGTCCAGGTAGTAGCGTAGCTGTCTATGTACATCCAAGGTATGCAGCATTCTTTCCCCTCTGTTTTGTGGGTTGGGGAAGAAGGTAGGTAGGTGGATTGCCTGGTTTAAAGACACTCTGGATACCACCTTAGGCATAAATGTAGGATTAGTCCTCATGGACACTCTATCTTGGTGGAAGATTAGGAAGGGTTGTACTGCCATTAGGGCCTGAAGTTCAGAAACCCTCCTTGCTGAGGTTATTGCCAGTAGGAAAGCAGTTTTCCATGATAGATGCTGTAGGTCTGCTGTTGCTGCTAGTTCAAAAGGTGCGAGTGTCAACTTTTCTAGCACAAAGTTCAAATCCCAAGCTGGCAGTGGTGGTTTCCTAGGAGGTTTTACATTCTTGATCCCTCTGAGGAACTGCCTGAGTAGAGGATGTGAAAAGACAGGTGGATCAAAGCTGTATTCTGCTGAAATAGCTGATGCATGTATCTTGATGGAGGAATAGGACAGGCCTGTATGTAAAAGCTCTGCCAAGTACTCCAGAATGTTAGCAATATCTATATTCGACACATCTTTTCCTCTTTCAGCACTCCAAATGACAAACCTTTTCCATTTTCCTGCATAGTTCCTTCTTGTTGAAGGTCTGCGGGCTTCAAGGATAATGTCTTTAACCCTTTGGGAAAGATCTGGATTAGTTGCTGCTATGTGATGTTCCATGCAGTCAGTTGCAACGTTTTTAGGTTTGGATGCATGATGCTGTAGTTGTCCTGAGTTAACATCAAAGGCATCAGGGGTATTGACCACATTTTGTCCCGAGACATGCTCCTCAGCAATGGGTACCAGTGTTGTCTTGGCCAGTTCGGAGCTATCAGGATTATCCTTGGACGTTCCTCCTTGATTTTTAGTAATACCTTGTGTATCAAGGGAAGAGGTGGGAATGCATATGCTGTCAGGCCTTTCCAGCTGAAGGAGAGCGAATCCACTTTCCATGCAAGTGGATGGAATGTCCTTGTGCAGTATTTCTTGAGCTGGTGATTGAGAGGGGAAGTGAATAGATCTATCTGTGGCATTCCCCATTTCTTTGAGATGGTCTTGAAGATGTCCGGGTGTAGCATCCATTCGTGAGCATCCGAGGTGGTTCTGCTTAACATGTCTGCTAGAGTATTCTCCTTTCCCGGTACAAATATTGCCTGTAACTGGATGTTGTAGCTGAGTGCCAGATTCCAAAGGTCCAAAGTCATTCTGCATAGGGGGTATGAATGAGTGCCTCCCTGTTTGTTGATGTACCACATGACTGTGGTGTTGTCTGTCCTTATCATCAAATGGCCTTCTTTGAGAAATGGTCTGAATTTTTGGATTGCCAGTTTTACTGCCAGCATTTCTTTTAGGTTGATGTGCAGGTGAAGCTGGTCCTGCGTCCACAATCCTTGTATGCATTTGTCCAGCATGTGAGCCCCCCATCCTAGGTCTGAGGCGTCTGTTGTGATGGTTTGGCTTGCTTGATAGTTGTGAAAGGGTAGGCCTGGGTTTGACTGGCTTGCTTGAGCCCACCATAGGAACTCCTGTTTTAGGCATGGGATTAGTGGAATTTCTGCTTCTAGGCTGTGCCTGTGTTGGGACCATAAATTCTTTAGGTACCACTGTAGTTTTCTCATATGCAGTCTGGCATGTGGAACCAAGATTATGCATGATGCCATGAAGCCCAAGGCCTGCAGAACTTTTCTTGCTGTTAGCTTGTTCTGTTTTGTTAGTGCCAAGAAGTAAAGAGGGAGTTCTTTTTGTTTTTCTGTAGTTAGGAATGCCATTTGTTTTACTGTGTCCAATTCTGCGCCCAAGAATGTCCTTGTTTGGGATGGTATCAGCCTTGACTTTTGTAAATTGACTGTGTATCCCAGTCCTTGTAGCAAGTAAATGACCCTTTGTAAATCTGTTGTCAGCTTGCTTTTGTTGTCCCCTTGTAGCAGGCAGTCATCCAGGTATGGACAAATTTGGATTCCCTGTAGTCTGCAGTGGGCGATTACTGATGCCAGGCATTTCGTGAATACTCTGGGTGCAGTAGATAAGCCAAAGGGCAATGCTGAGAATTGATAGTGCTCTGATCCTGCAAGAAATCTGAGGTATCTTCTGCAAATTGGTCGAATGGGGACGTGCAGGTATGCCTCCTTGAGATCTAGAGTTACCAGCCAACACTCCTTGCCCAGCATGGGAAGAAGTTGCTGTAGGGTCAGCATTTTGAATTTTGGGACAATGATGTATGTGTTTAAGGTGGACAGGTCTAGAATAGGTCTCCAACTTTTTTCCTTTCTTGGAACTAGGAATAGTCTGGAGTAGAATCCTTTGCCTTGTTCTGTTATTGGTACTCTTTCCACAGCTCTCATCTTTGTTAATTGCATTATCTGCTGTAGAGCTTTTGTTTTTTGATTTGGAGGCAGAGTTGGCATTCCTCTTTTGACTGGTAAAGTGTGGAAGTGGAACCGATAACCTTGGTCTATGGTTTGCAAAATCCACTTGTCTTTTGTGATATAGTGCCAGTTCTTCGAAAATAAGGTTAATTTTCCGCCTAATGGTGCTGCTATTTGTTCCCTGGTAGGCGGAGTTAGGATCAAGTCACTGTGATTGTGCTGTTGTAGTGGTAGTGGCTGTGCCTGTGCCTCTGTTATTACCACGCCACTGTCGTCCTCTGTAGGCACCCCCTCTAGATTGATTTCTGCCTCTGGAACGTCTATTCCTGCCCCTTTGGGATCTTGTGGAGTCAGGAAAGGACCAATTTTTGACAGGCCAGTTCCTGCTAAACCTTGGGGGCTGAACCTGCAAGAAATCTTTAACCGTTTGTACAGATTTTGCCTTTTCTTCCATTTTCTTCATTACCTGCTGGGCAGGTGTACCAAACAAACTGGCCTTATCCATAGGAGCATCTAATAACTTAGCTTTAACATGATCCGGTAAGACCTGTTCCTTCAGCCATGCATGTCTTCTTATCACTGTTCCAGTCATGGCTGATCTAAATGAAGCCTCCAGTGCATCATAGCCACATTTTAAGGAATGGTTACTAACCTGTTGTATGTTATTTACCATTTCTAATACATATTTCTTATCTATAGAGTCATCAGAGGATAGCTTTTTAGTTAACTGATCAAGCATAAACTCTTGGTATTGAATCATGTGAAACTGGCAGTTTAAAGCTCTAGCTGAGAGAGTAGCTGAGGTGTAAACTTTTTTGCCCCATCTGTCTAAAGACCTGGCTTCCCTTTCAGAAGGAATAGGGTTTTTTGCTGTGGTCGAGGCTACTGCCTTAGGCCCCTGGGATATAGTTTCGGGGTCTGCAAGTGGGGCCTTGTATAGGTGATGATGAGTGTCTGGCACCCTGTAAAATCTATCTGGTTTGGCAGGGGCTGGAGGTAAAGAATCTGGTGCAGTGCAGACATCATTAAATGCATCGTCCACAACAGAGAGGACAGGAGGTATAGCTAAGGGCCTGTGTTGTGGTAGGTGCAGAAAAGTCCTAAGTCTTTTTCTGGAATCTGAGAAATCCTGTTCCTGCCATTGGAATTGTTCTCGCATGGCATGTAAGGTTTCCCCAAAGGAAAATTCTTCTGGTGGAGAAGCAGCTGGAATGGATTCTTCAGCATCTGAGTCTTCATAATTGGAGAAAGGAGCCTCTGGCTGGTCTGTAATATCTGAGTCATCCGCAGAATCATCAGAGGACACAGGCTCGGGGGGCTCTGCTCTAGGTCTCTTTTCTGGGGGCTGAGAGGCCCTGTCTGGGTGAGATTGAGATCCCCTAATTAAGGATATTAAATCTTCTGCCAGAGTAAGCATTTGTGAACTAGAAGTGGGCCTGGTTGAGGGGGGGTTTAACAGGCACTGATTTAGTAGATTTGGCTGCTTTAGCCCTGGCAAAGGCCTTAATAGACATGGCTGCAGGAGGCCTAGCAGCACCACGTGCTGGGGTAGAGACATCCAAAGGGATGGTGTCTGATAAGTCACTAGTAACCACTGTTGTAGGTAAAATTGCTGAGGCCGATTCAAGTAAAGTAGCAGGAACCTCAGTAGAAGTCATTGATTCGGCTGTACTTTGATCAGTTTTCTCGGTTTCGGCCAAAACCGAGACACTCGCGGTTTGCTTAACCATGGTTTCGGCCGAAACCGCGGACCGCGAGTGTCGGTCTTTTTCTTTGCGTTTTTTAACAATTTGGGTAGTCGGAGGATCCGACGGCATAATGTACGCAAAATCTGAGCCGAAAAACTGTTCAGCAAACTCCGACCGACGCCTAAGCGCTCGTCGGTTGAATGAAGCACAGGCCGAACAGGCTGCTACGTCGTGGTCTGGGCCTAAACAAGGCAAACAGTAAGAGTGGAAATCTTTATGAGGTATTTGTTTCCCACAAGTTAAACAGTTATTGACTTTTTCTGACATCGGCTGAGGCAAGAAAGAGTCCCCAACGGGGTACTTAGCTTTTAGAAGTCTTCGAAGTAGTATTCGGTAGTAGTAATCTCTGGATCTGACCGACCGGCACTTGCGAACAGCTTCTGCTTCGGGCGCCACGCGGCAAGAAAGACTGAGGAAAATGGCGTCGGCTGATGCCTTTATACCCGAAGACCAGCAGAGATGACGTCGGGTGAAGTGCGACATCAGCCGAAGCCGGACCCGGACTTTGGAATCCGGCCGACCGAAGGGCTGCCTGACGACAGGACAACCCTGTTGTTATGACTGCAGATGCATCCATGAAGGACATCAAAGTGTTATACAATAACATACACAGGGCCAGATTCAATAAAGGATACACTAACTGTACACGATATGTATTCAAGAACAATCTTATCACATTTTTTGTGCTTTCTAGTCACTCAGAAAGATTACACTAAGTGTACAAGTAGTTTAAACTTTGTGGTGACCATTACAAATCCCTGTCAGTACTTAAAGCTGCAAAAATATCAGTAGGAAAACTAAAATTAGGAAGAAGAAGGTGAGAGTTATGTCTATGATGTCTATTCATTCAGAACTGTGTACATTTAGTGTAGGCATTATTGAATCCCAGGGACATTCTTGTATACATAGTATATGGACTCGTACAGTGTAATTTGTAACAGGGTTGTTAATACCGCAATACCTGAGGATGGTCTTAAGAAAAATCTTTTCTCATGAGAAATTTCATTATTAGACTGTAACATAGAAAATGTTCACCCAAACACATATACAAAATCTCTACAGTTTACTGGAAAAGTGCTGGTTGTCATGTCCCAAATAAATTAATAAATAAATTTAGCTTGTTTATAGTAATTCTGAAAAAAGACAAAGAATAAAATGATCAATATACACACATTCAACAGTTATTGAAGTGCACTGAATTCCTTTGATATTTTCATGTTTACACTTAAAGCGGTTCATTAATTTAAGACTTATCTAAACTGTGACTTGGAGTCACCATGTAAATTAATTGTTTAGCATACTTTCATGACAGTATTACAAGGCACTTGAAAGGGGTTATCCGTAGATAGCTGGGCTTCAGCAAGGCCTTTGATTCAGTTCCACATCAGAGGCTGACAAAAAAACTAGTGAGGTGTGAAAGTAGGACCCAAACTGGAGAACTAGATAGCTGCATTGTCTAATGGAAGGACACAGATAGTTGTGGTGGGAGGGACAATATTATTATTAATTACAAAAATGGCTATTGGAGTACTGCAGTGGCTCTTGCTTTCCCATATGAAATCTGTTATAATCTTCTTCAGTTTGACTAAGAGTTGAGTTGGAGACAGCTGTGGTATTCTATTTTCTGTATATAACGGCTCCCTATTGAAATGTCAGCACTCAAAATGATGAGTGCCGACAAACCAAAAAAGAGACTGAAAACACAACAGAAGAGAGAATTTCAAAAGTCATTCTTCTCCTTTAAACTTCTTTTTGCAGGGGGCCAAGCCCCCCTGTAGCCCCCCAAACTTATATATACTAACTCAGAGATTGCCATACGTTGGAGAAAAGGGAATATTCTGAGAATGGCATCTCAGACTTTGTATATGTACGTCCAGTCTTTTGTCCATTCAGTATCTGTGTTTCAGGACTCACTCTAGCGGGTCCTGATATTGCAAATGGTTATCACATATAACACTAGTAAGCAGGATACACCAGCTTACTGCCTGTATTCTGAGTAGGGTGTCCTGTATAACCTTCTATTATTGTTTAGTGAATTACCCTGCCTTCTTTATAATTATACGGTCTGATCTTTCGACCATCTCTTTCAGAGACGGTGCCAGCCACAGACCAAAATATGTGATATTTTCTTTACCTTATAGGACAAGGTATTTCTCTATGAGTAGATAAAAGTGCTATTTGGTTCGCTTGCACAATAAAACTTTGCCAGGTAACTATATGCAGCCACATATCTACTGTGCAAAGAAACTGTAACTGGGCACAGTTATGCATTTTATGCAGCAGTGCATTCACTTTAATCCTTCAAAGTTAAGTTTATACCCCAAAAAACATTGACATTTTCTAATATCTCTTTTATTATACCTAGTTCCTTCTCGGGGAACTACAGATAAATCAGCAAATCATTGGCATACACCACAAGCTTCAAATGCAGTCTTCCGACTCTGACATCCTCAGTTGAGGCTATCCTAATAGCCTGTGCCAGTTGTTTGATGTATACCATAAACAGCAGTGGAGATAATAGGCATCTCTGATGGGGCCCCCTTGAAATATTAAAGGCCTTCAATAATGTAGATCTCATTTTAACCTTTGTTGTCAAACCATGATAAAGTTGCTTCAATAGGCTGCCCAAAACATTTGGAAATCACATCTTCCTCAGTAAATAAACAAATAATTACACCTTACCCTACCAAATGCCTTTGCTGTTTATAACATACCACCAAAATTTGTTTTTGGCTTCTCTTGGCCTCTGAGACCATCCCCACTATTTTAATGAAATTACTGGCAGTGTTTCCCCCATCATGACCCAGTTTGATCCTCATGTATTATTTCTGGGATTGCATATTTCATAATCTTTTAACTAATATTAGCAAATAAATTACAGTCATAATTTAGTATGGATATGAGGCAATATGACTGCAGAAGCATGGGGTCCTTCCCTCATTTAGGTATTAATACTAGAATCACTTTTTTCAATGTACTTGGGACTATGCCCATTTCAATTCCCTTATTAATAAGATCCTTTAGAGCTGTACAGCTATTTCCTCCACCATACCATAAACCTCTAAGGGGAGGCCATCTGGCCCTGGAGTTTTAACTGCCTGAGCCTCATGAACTCTTTGTCTCACCTCCTCCTTAGTGACCTTTTTGATCAAGTTCTTCTGCCCTTCTTCAAAAATCTGCCAACATTCTAACTTTCCAAAATAACTTCTCATCTAGTGGGCATCAGTTAAGACCTTTCTTTCTCTCCTTATAAAGAACCGCATAATAATCACAAAAAGCCGGCAGTATCGGTTTATACATCAGCTGCTTACCTGGGTATTTTCTTAATTTTACCACTGCTCTATCTACTTCCCTCACACAGGACCTAATGGACAAATATTTTAGGGTCACAATTCATAAATTGCAAGAACCTTTCATCTTGCTTGTTTTTATAGTCCAACATCCTTGTTACATTCTCTTTTAAGGCCTGATAGTCTCCATCATTAGACTTACTTGCCTTCATTCTCTCCGGTTTCAGTAGTGCTGATTGAGCCTCATCTACACCTTCTCTAATTTTTCTCAGATGTTGCAATATCTTTAACTTAAGGTATTGATGCAGGTTACTCTCAAAGCCATCCCATCTATCTCTTATACACATCTCCACTTTAGTTAACCTAGCAATCTTCTGCTTCATAAAACTGATCAAACTCTGATGACTATTAGTGCTTTCACACACTCTAAAGTCACATTTCCAGTGCATTTCTCGCTCCATTTCCTCATTTGCCATTTTTAATATTAGAGGGAAGGATCCAATAGGAACCTCAGGAGGTAAATTATCTCATTACATAATTATTTATAAATGTTCTTTTGAGACTAGAAAATTATCCAGCCTTGTAGTTGACATAAACTGGTGAGACTTGTGAGTGTAATAATTTAAGTTGACTTTAAGGTACATGTGCACATCCCCAGTAACTAGTAAATTCAAATGGGTTGCAGTCACCTTACCCTGATGTGGTAGAAAATATAACCTCAGGCCATCAGTAACCTCAATCTCCACCCCAAACAGTAATTCCTTGCTGTTATTGTACCCAATTTGTAAACCAATCCATGGTTTCCAGTTCTCTGGTACCTGGGGGTGAGTATACATTTACAGTAGTATAGATCCACCCCTTTGATCTACCGTGAATTAAAAAAATATCTGCCCTCTTTACATACTTCACTCCATCTAGTCTCCCAAGGTCACCTTCTCTTAATTAATGTTGCTACACTATGCCTCTTCCATCCAGGATAAGAACAGCTACCTATAAGTAGATAGCCCTCTCCTTCCACCGTCTGATTTTTGTGTGAGGTCATATATTTTTCCTATAACAATATCAGATCTCAGAATATCTTTCTCAGATAATCCCCTATCCAGTCAGTTTTTCTTAATCAGGTTACCCAGTCCATTCACATTCTAAGATAGAGATTCTAAGATAGAGAATACTCATTGAATACTCCGTGAATCAAACATCATACAACGTAAATCAAAATTTCACATTATAAAAGAATGAGATTATTACCTTGCCTTTCATTTTGCTATTTTTGCATATATCTTCTAGTCAGATATATTTATCTACCATTATTTCTTCTTTCCCTCCATTGATTTGTTTGCTGCCCTTATTGCCCTCTTGCTCTGGTTCTGAGGCATGCTACATAACCACCTCCATTTCCCAGAAACAACACAACAATAGAAAAAAGAGAACAGATTTAACCAAACAATTGTCAAATGGGAAACATTTATAACAATTTACAGAATATCTCTTCTTACAAGGAGGGGGCACAATGCCCTTACTAGGGAAAGCAAATCTCTCACAAACAAATTGTAACTCTAGACAGCTAATAAGAATGTTAAACCTGCTTGTTTAAGGTGCTTCTGTGCACGAGCAAGCAGTGTCCAGTTCCCCACACTCACCACCCAAACTCACTACCTAAACACTGTATCTCCTTCTGTAACATCAAGAAGTCTAAGTCAACTTACAGCTCCCAGACACAACATCAAAGTTCAGGCACCATTACAGCATCTTCATTTATTTTGCATTGGATTCCCCTCTTCTTAAATGATGGGCATTCCCCAACTTGAGGGTGGGAAAACTGTGTATTCCTTGAGTGATGAATGCTTAATCCATCTTTATCATATTCCCCTTTACTTCATCTTCTCTGGGAAGTGAGATTTTCAATCTCCTTTCCAGGTCTTCTGGTGAGTTAAATGAGGCAGGTCCAGTGGAAAAAAATATCTTCAATTCTGCCAGATATATCTACTTTGTTTTAATGTTCAGCTGTCAACAGTTCCTAATCATTAAATGTATTTATTTATTTTGTTTATTTATTTATTTAAACAAATAAATAAATGTAATCTTCGTGCCTAATTATTAAAAACATTTCCTTTGTATCTGCTACAAAATCATGGTCACATAGTATCCTACTGATATTAATCTTTGTTTCTCCCTAGGTGTTCAGCGCAAAGTTAGCGTCCTGTTCTTTGGTACACACCTTTCATTCCTTGCCAGGATAGGTCTGGGAAAACTTGAGCACTGTTGCTGAAGTACAAAACTCTAAGCTCTCTTTTTATCTTAATGTTATTGAGTGGCACATTTGTCTGCCAGTTACCTTTGCAAGAATCCTTGACAATCTGCTGCATCGGTGTTCACCAAAACCCCCAAGAATCTTATTTTTCTCTTCTGGTGCAGTTTTCTGCATCTATTTATTTTACCTCCAATAGATCTGTTTTTGTCTGCCACTATCCTTTGTATCAAATCAGTTAAGGCATTTTCTGACTCTAGCAGGTGGGCTGAGTGGGCTGTTAGCACATGCACCATATCTGCTATTTTTTGACATAATGAGCTCCACACAGTCTGACACCTCTATGTTTTTTCTGCAGCTCTGCTAGCAACTGCTGAAATTGGGAAGGATTTATTTATCTCAATATACTTTTAGAGCTCACTTGCTCCTGCTGAGTTACTTGGGTAAGTCATCCCTTACAGCTTTGTCTTTTTTAGGCAGTTTCTTTCACTGTGACATAAAGCAACATCAAAGTTTTGCTTCAGTGGCTTTGTACTTTCTGCACTCTGAATATCTTCTGCCAAAGCCTTTTGTATTGTACAAATACTTCTGTAAACCAATGTGGGGAGAGGGAGTTTAGCTCTTTCACATGTATTCTATTGCCTTTGCATACTGGAAGTCCACATAAGGTATCTCTACAAAATTGTTTTGCAATGAGTATCTTAAATGTATTTGCTGGAGCTTTTCTTCCCTGGCCTGTGCTCAACATGGGCTTTGCCCATTAAGACTTTCCCGATCAACAAAGATAAGATAAATAAAAAAATAAATAAATATATTCTTGTATATACTTGCCTCATGTCAGCAAAATAAAATATACGAATTTACTGTGAGCCTCATCTAAAGATTGTTGCACCAGGGAGGCACCAGGGAGACTTTGCATTTATAATTAAGTAACAACTTCAAAGCCAAAACATGAGTTATATCTTTACAGTGTTTCTAAAATACAAAACTGGTTTCAGTTCATGTCACACAAATACTGACCCAGGTACACCATTTCTGACTGAGAAGAAGTTATAAAACTATAATATACTTCAGCTTGTTGCTTGTAGAGATACACATATCAGTGCTCATTTAACAGCTATCAAATAGCTTCCCTTTGTTTTCATACTCAGTCCAGCCCTCCAAAACTACTACTGATACATTATTGACAACAAAATAAAATAAAATAAATAATGCACATAATAATGTATTTCCACTTGTTGCTTCCGGACATATAACATGTCTCTCAACAAACCATATCAATGATCATTTCACAGTGATCATATAACTGCCCTGGCCTTTCACACAAAACATGCCTCCTTACTCTTAGCCAAACATACAAATAATAACTACAATAATATATATTTAACTTGCTGCTCTTAGACATGTATGCATTTTCCCAACTAGCCATATCACTCACTGCTTTACGGTAACTATATAACTGTTCTCGGCTTTCACCCCACTGCCCGCCCCCATAAACAGCCACTTTATATGCACTTTTCTAATGTCTGATTATACAGAAAGTGAAAGACGCAGCAGCCTCAATCATGCATTTTAACTTGTTGCACAAAGACAAAATACATTGCTCTTCATAAGTCACATTTAAGCCACATCAGGGATCATTCAACAGTGATCAAGTACTACCCTGTGCTTTCACACAGACTACCTACTCACTCTTCCATATATTCTTCTGATTTTAGATTGTGAAAGTGAAATCACAAATCATCACAGTAACATATTTCAGTTTCTTAACTCTCAAAATTGTATACCCTGCCTCACCTTAACAAGCCACATCAATGACTCCTTCATTATAATCATGAAAGTGTTTGTTAGTTTCATCCACTGACTTCTCACCCTTAAATAGCAGCTTTTGGCTATAATCTCTAATGCATGACTGCAAAGAATTAATGGTCACAGTAATTTGTTTCAGCCTCTTACAGGTGTAATTTATAGCCATTCCTACCCCCATCCCAATCACATAATAAAAATATAAAAAGTGAATGAATCACTGCTTTGGGGAGTGAAAACCATTACTGCTGCCTACAAGTATATATAGTTTCCTGCCGGTAACTACAGAAAGAAACATATCTGCAAGGGAAATCTTCCTTGTGGAGGAGAGCATCTGCTTTACTCTACATCTGTAGTCAAATGTCTAGAGATTGCCAAGCAAGTACCCTGTTCTCACATGATCATCTTCCACTGTAACAAGATGTGGATTGTCTAACGTGTCCTGCTACTATGTGGCAGGAGTGGAAATGGAAAATCACCACAAGGAAAAGTATATGCTCTCAATTCCAGATTCCTTACCTCATTCATTTTTACTGGAAACTGAGAGGTAATTAGTTCATTAATACAATTACTGTACCAACAAAATAAGTACATGACTGTTACCCTGGACAAGATAAGTTTTTTTAATTGAAAACAAATAAGTTTCATGGTGTTTTTAATATTTATTTCTTTATTTGCAGTTTGATTACCAGGGAAGTCCACTGGGCCAAAGTGACCCATTTTCAGTGGAGGCCCGGGGAAAAAAGCTCCAAGATGCATTATACAATTTAGATACAACTGATAGTTAATATTAAAGATAATATTATGTAGAATAGTTACTCATAAATGCATTCAATATCATGCATAGTTAACAAATTCATTAAGCTTGAAGGTAGGGAACATACAGTTTCATTTGAGAAAAACGGATATGTGTTAGGTGTGGAAACAGTTTACATACAAACATTTTAAGAAAATGTAAATACGCTTTACATACACACATCAACAGTAGAATGCTATTTACAATATTTACAAGATTGGGCTGTGTGAGGGTAGCTGTAGGACTCGTTGAGAGCTTAGAGAGAAGCTATAGAAATTGTTACGAGCTTAGATAGGCTCATAGGAAGATAACTATGAGAGTTGTAGAGCTTGGAAAACAGAGAGAGAACCCCCTTGGATTAGGTTAGGTGAAGGCAGGTACATTTCCATTTAGTGGACAGGTGTTTCAATAGTTGGGTTTTTGTGCCAAAACTGGATTATCTTAGGACCTATCATAGTGGTCTTTTCTATGGTGCTGAGATAGCTTGTCACATGCTGTTAAGAGGTTAACAATTTAAATTTATATTTCTGAGTGTCAGTTTTTGAAGTAGTTTACTTTCAGATCTGTTTTCTGTAGATATTAAATGCACCATTGTAATTATGCTTGCTTACGTATTAAGACAGTTTGCAAATGTCTGTATATCCTTATCATTCCACTCTTCTTTCTTCACTCACCTGGGTTAACAGATTCAGAATTATCATGAATTCAGAATTACTCCATCTGAATATTTATATTACAGTTGGATTTCTTTGTACTGTAGAATTACTGAGAACCAATAGATGAAAGGTGGCAGAAGTACCTGTCCTACATGCACAGGAGCAAAAGATAAATCAAACTGTACTTGGATGCAAGAATAGTCCTTCTGTTTTAATTACTAGTTTTAATGACAAAATAAACCTCCACTAACTATGACATATCTTCTGTATTGGGGCATAAATTTTAGGATTAATACATGGCCAGACATGCCCACAAGTAAACTGCCATGCAGCACGGCTAAAAGTATGATATGAAATGCTGGCCCAGAATATGCCTTTGCCATATCCAAGTGAGACTTTTTAGAGTTGGATACAAATTGTAGCATTCTGTCTGTTGTCTGTTAGTTCTATGAATCATGTTACACAAAAATATATAAAACATGTTTGTTTATTTATTGGTTGATCGATTGATTTGCTTTTGTTTACTGGGAAAGTCTGAATGAGTTACATGGCCCATTTTCAGTGGATTCCTGAGAAGAAAGGTTCCAACAAATAGTGGGTAGACAACTTAACAGTATTTAGGCAAACTCTAAACAAATGATAATATACAGAAAATAATGAAATTTATTAAAATACTTTAAACAGGAACTACTGTACAAAGATATCAAGCGTAGTAAGTTCCAAGAAGTTGCACAGGAACACATTGCAAAATATCACTGAAGTAGGAAATGATCAGCATAAATGTAGCAACATTGTTAAACAGTACAAAGTACCAAAAATATGACAGCTGAAATAATATAATATGCATCTGTACTCACAGTGATATGTAAACTGATAGGAAAACAGTAAAGCATACATTTCTAATGGGAGAATTGCAATCAACTCACTTCAGTAAGACATGGAAAAGCCAGTAGTTAACCTTCCCTGAGGTCATGCAACCTCACAGTATGATATATTAAATAAACGGTGCAGGGGTGTGTAGGCCCATGTATATGGGATATGGTAGACTTTCCACCAACTTTACCCAGGGCTTCACAGTAAGCTCAGGATACCAGTACATAATTTCTTAGGGAAATTCCTTATGAATGGACACATATAGGGGAACGCCTTGGGTAAAACTGAACTGGATGAGTGTATTGTACGTTTTCTCCAAATATTTTGGTTTCCTTTCACATTCTTAAAACATACTATGTGACATGCTATGCTAAACAGTCCGTATGTATATCATATTTAATCTTGTTTTTATGGCCTAGATCATGGCTAAAAGGGTTCTTAGTTGGATGACAAACTACAAAAAAATGCACTTATACATATATCTAATACCTACAATGATAAACAGTGAGGCATATCTGTTTCTATTATCATGACTGAGGCAGAAGAGAACAGGGTAGCTGATTTTGATAATTCACAATGGAATCATTGTGACATTCTTACTTGGCAGTATGAAGGCTCGAAAGTAAGGTTACTCACCCACTGCAAAAACTTTGACATCCTGGCTTTTAAGTTTTATTGAAGGGTTGGTAATGGAATCCTGAGATTTTCCATCTGTTATCAAAATGACAACCTGAAAAGGCAACAGGTAAAATAATTATCATCTAAGACTACCAATGCAATCAAAAAAAAAAAAAAACAGTAAGATATGAAACTACTGCTAAATAGATTCATTTTTCTCAGCACATTGACTTTCTCAATAGACATCCATCCATCAATGCATTTTTGAACAGCATGTTTTATTTTTTAAAAGGCAAAAAAGTCACAAGGAATCTAGATCCTTGCCCAGTACCCAATGTGCATAAGGAATTAAAAGATTCAATGATGTACTAGTATTATAAACTACAACATGTACAAAATAATACTGCATACTTTTATAATGTCATTTTTTCTCATTGTGTGTTTATATACTCCTATTTCTTCTTTTTCTTTTAGTGACAACACAAGAGTTACTGATACATGTAGAATCATGCTTACCAGACTCTTCTACATTTTTAATAACATTTTTACATTTTCACTGATACCACAAGAATTCTAGGACTAAACATCTTTAGTATTTTACTGCTCTCCAATTGCCTCCTAGCACTTTAAGACTACAAAATGACATGTCCGATCTTCACTTTTGTGTTTCCTTCCTCCAAAACATATCCAGCAAATCCCTTTCTGATCACTGTAGATGTAAAGTTATTAAACGCATCTCACTCAGCCTGAACAATGAGTCTGAGACCACACATCTGGTGATTATCACATTCAGCTCATACATGTTGCCAGCAGCTCATATGCCAGCTAAACTGCATCAGGCAGCCCTCTGCATAATCATCATCATTCAGTCAACATATTTGTTTTATACAAATATGCTAGCCTAGATGAACCTTATTTAGAGTTGCTGTGCTTTTAAGTTGTTAGTGCCAGCTGCTGACCATATGTCTAAATGAACACATTTTGCAACTGAAAGCAGAGGTTTGAATTCTTACGACAAGATGAAACTGTCAGTGTGCAACACAATCACTCTATTTTAGGGATGACGGCTGCACAGTGGGGCCCTACAATATCATGCTGTGATTTTGAGATTACTTTATATTGTTCTACTTATCTCCTACCTTCCTATGTGTTTCACATACTAGGTATCTATTTGGGTTTGAGCACATGGCCTCCAAACACTTGAACCCCTTTTCCTCTGTCATGTAATCTGCATTGTCTCACATAAGTTGAGG
The DNA here is from genome assembly GCF_019279795.1 of Protopterus annectens. Classification (NCBI taxonomy): domain Eukaryota; kingdom Metazoa; phylum Chordata; order Ceratodontiformes; family Protopteridae; genus Protopterus; species Protopterus annectens. The sequence goes on from NC_056740.1 coordinate 668,158, forward strand.
GCAGCAACGTTATAGCAGACTACAATGGACCCTTCAACCCATTCACTAAGGAAAACATGACAGCCACCCTTTACTCCTCCCATTCTAGCCAGTCCTTTACTACTCAGACTTCTACTCCAACCTGGGTCTATTGATGGCATATGCAGTCTCCCTGACCCTATGCCTTGCTTTTCATGTGTTGTTGCCATGGCTACCAAGACATGTTATCTTATTTGAACCACTGGACTTGAAATGAATTTTAGATCCAGTTCTATTCTACAGGGGTAGATGCTGATCATGTGTCCTGACATATTTATCCTCAGGAAGACCAAATACTGTCTCCATGACACTGATTGACGTCTTGGATCTTTGAAACTAAGAGGACTCAGTATCCCCAAAAGGCACCTTCATTCACAGTATACCCCTGTCTAGTATTCTTTATTAACCGTTTTAATTCCCTCATATCTGTTTTAAATTATGCTTCAGATTTAGGAAATTCAATAAAAATAAAATGTCTCTTCTTTAAAACAAAGTGATTGGGTAGCTGCTTCTAAACCCTACACATATATGGGTATAACCTCCCACTGCACACTGTCACATTTACTGCTTCTAGGATACTGATCAGCTGTAAACAACAATTTAAACATTAACCACTATGCAGCTATCAAAGCCAGAAACCATATTCTGTAACCCATGTAATCCCACAGGGCATGTGTAGTTTTTTTTCTTTGCTTACAATCATGCAAACATTATTAAAACCAACATGAGCAAACATCTACTGAGCATAAGGACTGCAGATGGAGGAAAATATTCAATGAGTCCGGAGTAGAAGATTATGAGAAAAACGTGTTTTACAAACATGTATGCACCATGCAAAAATGTAGTCATAAGGTTATGTTAAATAATCACTGAGAATATTAAACTTTATATTAAAACGTGTGCATTTTTATGTCCATTCCATCAAGTAATGATGTTATACTGTTATAATATTACTGTTAACTGGGATTTACAAACACTAAATTAGATAAAACAAGAACGGGACAACAAACATTTTAATAGCTGCTGTTCCACCTAATAAAGAAAGGTTCAATCCCTTCCAGCTGTCTGCCCATATATATAACTTAACGGTACTAATATTGAGTTAAGATCTTTCACTATGGTCACATTCAAATGAAGAAGAATAACTAAATGTCTGAGTAGTTTATCAGTCCATTTGGAAGGGAATTAAGTTTTTTATATAGATTGCAAAGATTCAGTTGTAGGGCTAATGGCAGATAATTCAGTGTTTGCAGCATTCAATTGCAGCCTAGAAAAATAAAGCAAATTTATCTAGCAATGTAACTAGATTACGAATGTCTCATTCTAGGTTTTGAGTAAACATGACACAGTCATCTGCATAACCCCCTTTTTTGGAGATGATTGCATGATCTGCATAATCCCCTCTTTTTTGCAGATGATGCAATCATCTGCATAAACGAGGGGATTATGTAACTGTTGATCATTGTCTAGCCATATAGGTCCCTTTCTTACTCAATCTATTTAGCGGCTTAACTAGGAGAAAAAAAATAATACTGTGAAAAGTGGGCACCCTTTCTTAATTTGCCTTTGATTTTAAAAGGTAAAGGAAACTACACAGTTTAAGGCTATCAGCAAGAATCTGGACATAAAGTTGACATCTATGAATGGTCTGTAATTTTGCACTTTGAATAGAACTTTGCATGACTGAGGCAAGACAATGATTATGGAAGATTACTATGGTATGTTTATTTCCGCATCTCTCTGAAAAGATTAAATATTAGTAATATTCAGCATTACAACTGTCTGGTCTGGGTGCTTTCATCTGGGAGTTTTGAAATTATCATAAATTTTCTTTTTCAGCTATATAGTGTGCTAAGCTATCATAATCTCTTGTGAGGGCAGACACATATTATATTCAGTAGGAAATCATTGGGTCAATGCTCCCTACTTTCAATTCAGATATTAAGGTATATATATATATATATATATATATATATATATATATATATATATATATATATATATATATAGTATTTGATAAAATTTTAATTTATCTCTGATATCTTTTGTTAGCATTTTGCTGGTGTTTCATTGGATAATATATGTTAAGCTGATGTGTTTCCATCTCTATTTTGTTTCTATATGCCAGGAATTTTTCAGGTTTGTTACACACTACCTATGCTCTTGAAACAGCTCATTTAAGAAATAGAGGTGATCTGTTCATAAAAGTTAGACTGAGCTGGGAATGCACATGTTTATAATGCCTAAGACATAACTATCTCTGAATTAAGTCTTGATTAGCCTTTTTAACTTCCTTAAATGTAAGATAATGGAATTTATTTTTGTAGGTATTAAGCTTTGGTCCAGTTAACTAGACTATTATGTTCTAGCTAAAAGGAGTTCCACAACAATCTTATTGGGTCTGATAGAGACACTGAATAACAGGCTTTGTCAGGTGAGCACGTGTTTGCCTTTCCTAATTCAAGTCAAGAGGATTAGATTAGATTTACTCAAAAACATAATCCTCTGGGGTCTATTCTGTCTATCTGCAGTGGGTAGAAAGTACGAACAAGTAATTATTTTATGATCTGTTAATGGAGTTGTGTGCATTTCGGCCTCTTAAAACAATTATATTGCCCTACTTTGGATAGCTTAGTAATATAACCTGCTTTAATTTGGCAATTTGGGGAAATGAAGATGTAGTTTTCCTCTGCAGAATGAGAAACTCTCTATAAATCTTTCACGCTTATCTCAGCTATGTAGCCATTGATTCCAATTCACGCTCATAGATGCCTTGTGACTGACATGATAGACCTGTCACTCACTGAATCTAAAATAAATTGAAACCCTGTGGAAGAAGGATGGGAAAGAATCATTGTTCATAGGTTCTTAGGTAGGTACTAGGCTATCCGCCCAAGGGCCTACGTAAGCCTAGCCAACAAGGTTCCCTGGCTTACGTCACCCAAGAAAGTTATTTTCCTGTGCCGCTGTCGAGCAGAGACACAGAAGTGATCCCTGGGGTGTATTTCCTATTTCCCATCCACTCATCAAGATTTTTCTTGAAGAGTGCTAATGAAGAACTTTGCTTGACATAGATGGGTAGCCTGTTCCAGAGTATGGGAAGTCTCTGGGACAGAAATCTATCCCTCCAGCATGTCCTGTTTATTGTGGTGACAAGGTTTAGGTCCCTAGAGTGTGTAGCTCGGATGGATTGGGGTTTCATTAGGTGTAGCATGTCCAATAGCTCTGGGTTTGACATAACTTTATATGTTAGACAGAGATCACCTCGGAGTAGGGGATATGCCACTGAGTAAAGCTGGAGTTTTTTGAGGCGGTCAGTGTAGGGCATTTGTTTGAGGCCAGTAATCCTCTTTGTGAGGTACTTCTATGGCCTTTCCAGCTACTGCAGATGTCTTGTGAGGTACATTCCAAAAGGGGCATTGTACTCTATAATGGGTCTAATGAGTGTTGAGTAGAGGGGAACAATGACCTCTTTTTTCCTGGATGAGAACCCTTATATGATGAGGTGTGCCATGTAGAAGGACTTCCTGACTACTGTGGTGATGTGACTATCAAGGAAGAGACTACTGTCCACCTGGATCCTAAGGTCTCTTATCACGCATTCGGTGTTAAGTAGATTGATGCCTATGTGGTAGTTCATGGGTACAGAGTTTTTACCAAAGGGAATGACACTGCACTTTTTGCATTGAGCTTGAGGCCATGGCTCTGACACCAGGCATCTGTCTCAGCGAGGCCCTTCTGTATCTAGCTTCAAGAGGCTAAAAACTCCTTTGAGAAGCACTGGTGAACAATCAGTCCAAAAACCAACCACCCGCGCAAGTATAGTCAATAGGTGCATGGCTAAACTCTAAACTCCAAAAAACAACACAGGCTGGCACTCTAATCCTGGTGGGACCAAATTACTTAATTCACATACCGGTTTTGGCTGTATAATTATGAAGGTTTATACAGCCAAAACCAGTATGTGAATAAAGTAATTTGGTCCCACCAAGATTAGAGTGCTGGCCTGTGTTGTGTTTTGATCAGTCCATCCATAAATATTTCCTATTGTGATGGGGCCATTTGGTGTCTAAAAGGTTGCCCAAATCATTCTGTCCTACTTGTCAAATTTATGGTTTAGGATTTCAGTCCCAAAGAATCCTTTATAAAAAGAGCTAGACCTGCTTTTCTTTTGGCAACTGTACGTCTCAACTGTTCCTGATCTTGTCTCATATTTTGATCAGTTCCTCCTAAATTGTTTTTTTTTTTTTTTTGGTGTTGAGGATTTCACTCACTAAATAGTGATAGACATTTGAGTTTTAGACTTCATATACTTAAGAAAATGCATGTTAATGCAAAACATGCTATTCTATATATATATATATATATATATATATATATATATATATATATATATATATAAGAGAAATATTTACACCCCACCCAGATTTTGGCACTTTGTCCTCCATCTTGTTCCAGGAGGCTGAAAACTGTACTTAAACTTTCCCACTTTGAAACACACCTTAAAATTTCACTTCCCTTAAGAGAGCTTTGCACTCCTGTACACACATTGCATCAGCATTTAACATCTTTAAGCATACTTTCTAATCACTTGGTTTGTGTGAGGAATTAAATTCTCTGATGTTTAAAAAATACAGTACACCACAAAATGTACAACAGCTGTAGTAACTCTGAATCAGACTAAACAATACCCCTACAGGAGGAGAACTGCACAGCAACCTGCAAAGCCTGTAGCTTACAAGGGGAACCAAACTAATGTTGAGATTCTGCTAGTTCAACATGCATCATCTTATTAAATTCCTAGCAAACAATTAGCTTCTCACGCACAGCTGAGCTCCATATTGCAAGGCATTAATATTTCCTACTTCTTATTCTTCAAATTAAAACAATGAGTGAGAAAGTCACTGAAAAAAACAATAAGCAAAAACAAAATGAAAACTCCAGCAAAGCTAGAACTTCCACTGAATGACCTCCCAAACATCTTGTATCAGAGGCACATAGGATATATGCAAATGATCCTTATGAACATCAGGTGTTTCAGCTAATTGGCGATTTTGAATGTCCATGACTTGTTTCATCGTTTTAATGGATATTTTCAAGCCAATAAAGCCAAACACCACTATCTGCGGATATGCATATTTCAGCATTTTTATGACCTCATCAGCACAGCTCAAGCAGAGAGTTTGATTAAGCATTAGAAACACAGGGCTGTTATACCCAGCTGATGTCCATTATCATTAGGGGACAAACTAAAACAATGAGTGAGAAGGTCACTGAAAAAACAATCAGTAAAAACAACTTACAAGTGAAGTTTGGTGCATTGTCTCCTTTTTATTTATTTATTTATTTAAACTTAAATTTGCTCCCAGTCTATTAATGATATTTGGAGGAGAAAGGTAGCTAATCCCATAGTCTTAACTTCCCAAATAGAGATAATGGCAGAGACCCACACCATCAATGTACCTTTCATGGAGCCCTTCTTTGTGTCACCCTATATTTGAATAAATTAAAGTAAAAAAGTGCATTGCTTCAATACAAATGACAATTCATCTTTCTGCACATCTTATGTTTTTTAGTAATGTAGTTTTCAATTGTCCTGTTCGATTCTCAGCTAGAGAGTCTTCTGTGTGGAGACATGCGTGAATGGGCGTACCTTCGTTGAAGGTTGCACGTCAGGGCTGGCAACTCGGCACATAAAAATCTACTGCCAATCATTAGCAGACTGGAGTTCCGCTGTGGCGATCCCTAACCGGGAAAAGCCGAAAGACACAGCAGTTTACAGTCAAGGTGTTGACACACCCAACCCTGCTTATAAAATTACAATATAAAAACATGACAGATATTACTAGCAGGGCCAGCCCCCTTACAAACAGTACTACCAAAACTACAGATTACACTTATTTTACAGACTAGTTGCCATGTTTATACATGCAAGAGCTAATGAAAATTGTATTTATTTATTCTTTGGTGACTGGGTTAGTCCCACTAGGTGAGTCACTTCTTGTCAGGGGAAACTCCAGGTATTACTGACACTACTACGAAAAATCTGTTCAGGGCATCAGGGAAGTTCCCCTATACTTTGGAGATGCTAGATGGTGCTGGAGGGCTCCTACAGCAGCAAGGAAGAGGCCTAAGGGAACCAGCAGCATGGAGGAGGAGAGAGAAGCTATGGAGAGTTTGGAGGTGGAAAGTGAGAATTTGGAGAAAAAATTGTTCAATATGGAGCTTCAGAATGTAAATAAATATGCCTGTGTGGTGGATGTTACAAATGAACAGCATTTAACTGTTTCCATGGAGAAGGAATGAAGTAAGCGAGTCTGTTGAAGTGGTACAGATAACAGAATTGACATCAGGAGGGCTTGCAGATGATGTTCTAAAATGAATAACTGAGCAGGTATAGCTAGGAGAAAGCTTCCTTGGAAATGAAGTTTGAAGACTTTCTTGCACTTCTAAAGGAAGTTGCAATTAAAGAAATCAAAGTGAAGGAAGGAAGAGTCTGGCCAAATAAATTAAAAAAAATAGTCCTTAGATGAAGGTTTTGGCCCATACTGAACTGTCTTCTACATCTACTTATTTTTTTAACTGTTGCTAGGATAGTTTGTTTCAATTCCTATTTTGATGGTCTCAGGCTTTTGTATATATTGCAAATAGTTACAATTTAATTTGTTCTTTAAAACTATCTTATTTCCACATTGCAGTTTGTTTTTTTGTTTTCAGTTTGTGTTATTTCCACATTGTATTTTGTTTTAAAGGCTATCTTTTATTGTAATTGTTTTTTTTTAATTAATAAAAATACTTAGAAAAGAAAGAATAATTGAGCAGGATGATCCAAGTGACACTTCTGCTGTTTCGTGAAGTGAGATGGGAGATAACCTTTTCAGAAGTGCTGAGGATGGTAATGTGGAAAAGGAACAAGGTGATGTGGCAGCAGAAAATTCAGCAGTTAAAACTTATGCAGCAGTGACAGAAAGTAAAAGAAGAAAGCGCCAACAAACTAAGAAGGTGTCTAGTTTTGTGGTTGCACATAATGCAGTAACTAAAACTTATGGAGCAGTGACAGCAGGCAAAAAGGGGAGCAGCAACAAATTGTAAGCAACACTGTTTTTAAAAAGAAGAAAGATGAACCACAAAAATAAGAACAAAAAATGACACTGTAAAAGACAGATATTATGTCTGGAGCAATTTAGTAAATGTTCTGGGTTTTAAAAAGTACAGTTTTGTACCTACCATAAATGTAGATGTTCGAGTGTATACCCTGCTGCAGTCATCACACTTGGGTTATCCTGTCGTCAGGCGGCCCCGCAGTCGGCCCGAATTCCAAAGTCTTGGTCCGGCGTTGGTTGCTGTCGCTTCTTCCCTGAAGTACAGTTTTGTACCTACCATAAATGTAGATGTTCGAGTGCTCATACAGCTGCAGTCATCACACTTGGGTTATCCTGCCATCAGGTGGGTCCTCAGTCGGCCGAATTCCAAAGTCTAGGTCCGGCGTCGGTTGTCGTCGCTTCTTCCCTGATGTCAGAGCGGCAGGGGTATAAAAGAGGCAGCCGACGCCATTTTCTTCAGTTTTTCTTGCCCCAGATGTCAGGTGCCCCCAGAAAGGAAGGCAAAACATGATGTTATGCAAACAGACACAAGTAAATAAATCAAAACAGTAGTTGCAAGCAAATACACCATAAAGAAATACCCCAAATAGGTTGTATGTTAAAGGTGTTTGTCATAAGCCTTGTCCTAAGAGGGGATGGAGGGAGGGTAACCTGGACTGCAGCTGTATGAGCACTCGAACATCTACATTTATGGTAAGTACAAAACTGTACTATGTTTATCGTGCATACAGCTGCAGTCATCACACTTGGGTAGAATCCCAAAGCTAAGTAAGGGTGGCAGGTACTAAGTGGAATTAGGAGGGGCTAGAATGCCCTGCAGGACTGCTGTGGCAAAGCCCGCTCTAGATTTTGAGTATAGTGGAAGGTGGTAGTGCTTGGTGAAAGTGTACACTGAACTCCAAGTAGCTGCTTCCAAAATGTCCTTGGTAGGGACCCCCCTGAGGAAAGCTGCTGAGGTAGCTGTAGCCCTGGTGGAGTGGGATCTGATGTATGCAGGCACTGATTTTCCATGAAATGAATAACAAAAGCGTATGCAGTGGGCTATCCATTTTGAAATAGTCTGTTTGGAAATAGCCTTTCCTTGAGCACCTGTAGCATAGGACACAAAGAGCTGCTCAGATTTCCTGAATGACTTTGTTCTGTCCAAGTAATAACGAAGTTGTCTGTGAATGTCCAAGGAATGTAGAAGCCTCTCCCCTTTGTTCTGTGGATTTGGATAAAAGGTAGGTAAATGAATAGTCTGATTCAAAGCTACAGTGGATACTACCTTTGGCATGAAGGTAGGGTTGGTTCATAAGGAAACCCTGTCCTGATGGAAAATGATGAATGGTTGCACAGCCATGAGGGCCTGTAGCTCTGACATCCTGCATGCTGAGGTAATAGCCAGAAGGAAGGCTGTTTTCCACGACAAGTATTGTAGCTCTGCTGAAGAAGCCGGCTCAAAAGGAGGCAGGGTCAGCTTTTCCAATACGAAGTTGAGGTCCCGAGCTGGGACTGGTGGTTTCCGTGGGGGGTTTATATTTTTTGCCCCTCTGAGGAACTGCCTTAATAGAGGGTGTGAGAATAAAGGAGGATCCATATTGTATTGTGCTGAAATGGCTGAAGCGTGGATCTTGATGGAGGAGAAGGAAAGGCCACTGTTTAACATCTCAGCTAGGTACTGTAAAATTTGAGGTATATTTATTACCCAAGGATTCTGGCCCTTTGCTTGATTCCAGGAACAAAAACGTTTCCATTTGGCGGAGTAGGTTTTTCTAGTAGAGGGTTTCCTGGCCTCCAAGATAACATCCTGCACCTCCTTGGAGAGGAGAGTCTGTTGGGAGATTAAGGTATTCTCCATGCAGCTAGATTTAATGTTTTGAGCTGGCTGTGAAGGGTTTTGTAGTTGTGCTGGGACAACAGAAGAGGAACTTGAGGTAGGATCCATGGTGGTGAGTGTGACAGGCTCTTTAGGAGAGGATACCAGTGCTGTCGTGGCCAGTCTGGAGCAATGAGAATCATTTGTGGCCTCTCTGCTCTGGTTTTTAATAGAACCTTGGTCAGTAGAGGTAAAGGCGGAAAGGCATAGACTGTCAATGTTGTCCAATTGAAAGAGAGTGCATCCACTTTCCAGGCCTTTGGATGATAGGTCCTTGAGCAGAATTTCTCCAACTGGTAATTTCTGTGGGTAGCAAATAGATCTATGTCTGGCTGCCCCCATGCCTGAGTTATCTTTGAGAAGACTTGAGGATGCAACTTCCATTCATGTGGATCTGTCATATTTCTGCTTAAGTTGTCTGCCAGTGTGTTTTCCTTCCCTGGCAGAAATTGTGCCTGTAGTTGAATTTGTAATTCCAGTGCTGTGTTCCACAGGGTCATAGCTTGCCTGCACAGGGGGTATGAATGAGTCCCCCCCTGTTTGTTTATGTACCACATGACTGTGGTGTTGTCTGTCCTTATTAATAGCTGGCATGGATGCAGTAGGTCTTTGAAGGTCACTAGAGCATTTTGCATGGCTAGCATCTCCTTTTGGTTGATGTGTAGGTGCATCTCTTTTTGGGACCATTTTCCCTGAATGCACTGATCTGCCATGTGTGCTCCCCAGGCGTAGTCTGTGGCGTCTGCTGTGATGATTTGAGTTGCTTGTGGTAAACAGAAAGGGAGACCTGTGTTTCTTTGGCATGCTTGAGCCCACCACAAAAATTCCTTTTGAAGGCATGGAATGAGTGGTATAATTGTTTCCAAGCTGTGGCTGTGTTGAGACCATAAGTTTTTAGGTACCGTTGTAGTTTCCTCATATGCAGCTTTGCATATGGTATTAGTAGGATGCAAGATGCCATGAACCCCAGAGCCTGCAGGACTTTCCTTGCAGTTAGTCTGTTTAAAGTTGCCATTTTGTTGAAGTATTGAGACAGTTGCCCTTGTTTGTCTGGCGTGAGGTAGGCCATCTGGGTTGTTGTATTTAAGGTGACACCCAGGAAAGTTATCTGTTGAGAAGGTATTAGTTTTGATTTCTTTTTGTTCACTGTGTAGCCCAGGTAGTTTACCAGTTTTATTACAAACGCCAGATGCTGCAATAGAATGTCCTTGCTGTCCACTTGGATCAGGCAGTCATCCAGATATGGGTAGATTTGTATTCCTTGTTGTCTGCAGAAGGCAATTACTGATGCCAGGCATTTTGTAAACACTCTGGGCGCAGTAGATAAGCCAAAGGGCAATGCAGAGAATTGGTAATGGGTTGAACCTGCAAGAAATCTGAGGTATCTTCTGCAATCTTGTCTGATAGGGACATGCAGGTATGCCTCCTTGAGGTCCAACGTTACCAGCCAAGACTCCTTGCCCAGCATGGGAGGAAGCTGCTGTAATGTGAGCATCTTGAATTTTGGTACCTCTAGATATGTGTTTAGAATAGATAGGTCTAAGATGGGTCTCCAATCTTTGTCCTTCCTTGGTACCAGAAATAGTCTTGAATAAAAACCTTGACCTTGTTCTTTTGCAGGTACCTCTTGAATTGCTTTCATATCTATGAGAGTAGAAATTTGTCTTTGTGCCTCTGCCCATTGATTTTGTGGCAGGTTTGTCATGCCTCTCATTTTTGTAAGGGTGTGAAAGTGGAACCTGTAGCCTTTGTCTATAATATCCAGAATCCATTTGTCTTTTGTAACAAGGTGCCAGTTTTTATTTTATTTATTATTTATTTATTTTATTTTACATTTGTTAACCGGGCTAGTCTAGCTGGATACATATCCTTTTTCAGTAGAGGCCCGAGGAGAAAAGCTCCAACATAGTAGTTAATACAATATAAAAATACAAGTGAAAACAGTAAGAAAATATTATACATTTTCCAAAATACACAATGATTGAGAATTTTTTTTACATAGTTGTTAAAAAGACAGCAGAGCAATCAGAAGGTTATTTATAGCTGAGGTATCTTATAAGCAGATAGTAAATAGAGCATTTCAAGAAGAATAAACATGTTTGCCATTGTTGATAGATTTAGACGTTTGGAAAGGGGTTGAGAATATATGTTTAGTCAGGTTCACGACATGGGCATAGCCATTGTTTTTTGAGATATTCTTTTAGGTTGTTTTTGAACTGATGGTGTGAGGTTGTGCTTCTAAGGTAGTTTGGCAGGGAGTTCCACGGTTTGCCAATGGAGTTGGCAAAGAGGGCATCACCACCTGAGTTCTTGGCAGTGATGGTTCGGATCTGGGTGCTGTTGGATGATCGAAGGCTATTGAGGTTAGTATATGGGGTCAAAATGCTAGATAGTGAGGGAGTTCTATCCGGTTGGTTGATTAGTTTGCAGGCTTCAGTGAGTTGGTTAAGTTTGAGAAGATTTGGGAGTTCCAACCAGCCAAGTTTCCTCAGGTTGAAACAATGGTGGGTGCGATAGGGGGATCCAGTGATAAATCTAGCAATGTGGTTGTAGGCAGTAGAGAGCGTGTTAAGTTCACGTTTGTTGAGAAAAGAAAAGACTGGGGAGGCATAGAGGAGGGTGGAGAGAAGATGTGTGCGGGCAATAGTTAATTTGGCAGTTGGGGTTAGGTAGTTTTTTATTCTGTACATGGAACCTAGTTTTTTGTTAAGTGACTTTACAGTTTGTGTAATGTGAATGTCAAATTTGAGTTTATGATCTATAGTTACACCTAGTAGTTTGGTACTGGCGACAGGGGTTATGATAGTCCCATTGTTAGATTTAACATGGAAGGTTGTATTGTCGTTACTTGGGAGTTCTGTTCCAAGGGTTAAGTAAACGTTGGGAGAAAATAGTAGTAGTTTGGTTTTGGTTGGATTAAGTAGGAGTTTCAGATCTGTGAACCATTTTTCTACTAGAGAAAAACAGTGTTGAGTGGTAGTTTGGAGATTTAGGAGAGAGACATCAGAGCAGATCAAGGTGGAATCATCGGCGTATTGGATGCAGGTGGATTTTGGGATGACTGAGTGTAGGTCATTTATGAAGATGGAAAAAAGAAGTGGACCCAAAATTGGGCCTTGAGGAATGCCAATGGTATTGGGGAGTAGGCCTGATAGTCTGTTTTGCCACCGGACAGCTTGTTGCCTACCAGTGAGGTAAGCCTGGAACCAGGTTAGTGCTGGGGTGTCCAGATGTAGAGTTGCAAGGTTGTTTAGAAGGAGTTGGTGATTGACCATGTCGAAAGCTTTCGATAGGTCGAGAAAGAGGGCGGAGGATATTAGTTTGTTATTACGATTGTTATTAATGGAGTTGACAAAGGAGAGGAGGGCCGTGGTGGTACTGTGGTGGGGGCGAAAGCCGTGCTGGGAGTTGGACAGGAGATGGTTATAGGTTAAGTAGTGAAGAAGTTGTTTGTGGATGCATCTTTCCATGATTTTCGCTATTGGGGACAGAATAGCTATTGGTCTATAGTTAGATATTTCTGTGGAGTTACCTCCTTTGTGAAGCGGAATGATGTAGGAGATCTTCCAGATAGAGGGGATGTTGGCTTCAGTTATGGTTCTATTGATAAGGATTGATATTGGGTAAGCAATTACATCAGATGCAATTTGTAAGAATTCCGCTGGGAGGTGGTCTGCCGCAAGGGTGGTTGGTTTGAGCTTTTTTAAGAGGGTACGTATGTAAGCGGTAGAGACTGGCTTTAAAGTGAAAGGGGTAGGGACAGTGTCTTGTGGTTTTGTGGTTGATGGGGGATTGGAGGTAAGTTGATTGGCTAGGGTTTGGATTGTCTCGGTGAAGAAGGAGTTAAAGGTATTAGCTACATCTTCCTGACTTTTCTCAATAAGTATTTCGGGGGTTGGGGTAGTGGTTTTACCTGGGTGCAGGAGGTTGTTAAAACCTGCCCAGAATTTTTTTGGGTTATTCTGGTGTTTGTCCTGGAGGAGGCAGAAGTATTGTTTTTTGACTTGGGTAATGGCTGTTTTGGTGGTGTTTCTTAGCTGTTGAAATTTAGTACGATTTTGGGGGGTTTTTGTTGCTCTCCATGTATCCCAGGCTTGGTCACGGAGTTTAATTTTGTTTTTTGTTTCACTAGTTAGCCAGGGAGCTATACGGACTTTGGATCTAATTTGTCTATGTGGGGCATGTGCATCAAGTATCTTAAGGAAAGTGTCGTTGAAGTGGGACACACTCTCCTGGAGGGGTAGAGTTTTTAATAGGGTCCAGTTGCAGGATTTTAGGTCATCAAGAAATAGTTGTGGAATAAATTTCTTTTTGTTTCTGATAAGTCTATATAGGGGGGGTTGGAATTTAGGTATTTATGTTTAATAATATAAGTTATTAGATGGTCACTGAGATCACTGGGGAGGGTACCTGTGGTATAGTTGTTTGAGTCTCTGTTGGTGAGGATCCAGTCAATGGTGCTATCTTTTTGTAGATTATTGCCTATCCTAGTTGGGGATGAAATATGTTGGGAAAAACCATGTAGGTTAATGGGTTGTGGGATAGTGTTGGTAGAACAGAGAGACCAGTCAATATTGACGTCCCCAAGTACAATGGTTTCTTGTGGGTAGTTGGTGGCTAACCAGCTTAGGGTTTGCTCTAGGCTTTCTGTGTTCTTCCCTGGTGGGATATAGGTAATTATGAGGTTGATGGATTTTTGAGTGTTTAGGACTATTTTTAGGGCTATAAGTTCTAGGTTGGAGATAATAGGGGGTTGTAACGAATTTCTAAGGATACTCAGGGTATTTCTGAACATAACAGCTGTTCCGCCCCCTTTTTTCTTAATGCGATCGGCCCTGAAGATATTATATCCGGGTGGGAGGATCTCTTGATCTTTAGTGGTAGGTTTTAGCCATGTTTCAGTTAGACACATAATGTCAGGAGAGTGAGTTTCTATCATGGCATGAAGGTTGTGAATTTTATTGTTAATACTTCTTAGGTTCTGATGGAATATTAGAAGGGAGTCAGTAGGTTTTCTTGTTAGTTTAGTGGGGTTAGAATCTGGTACATTGGTGGGTCCTGGGTTGGGATGGATATCACCATCTAAGTTGATTTGATTTTTCAGGTAAACCAGGAATCTTTGTAGTTTAAGTAGTAATTTGAGGTTGAAAATAAGGCCAGTTTTCCGCCCAAAGGTGCTGCCATTATAGCTTTGTTTGGCAGGCATAGGGGAAAGTCATTGTGTCTGTTTTCTAAAAGACTGTGGTCTATCTTCTCCCCCTCTTGGGGCTGGTGCTTGCCACTGTCTAGCTCTGTAAGATCCTTGAGGTTGTCCTCTACCCCTTGGGTGTCTGGATCTGCCCCTTTGGGTCTGTCCGTGGCTGGAAAGGACCAATTATTTGAAGGCCAGTTTCTGCTGAAGCATGGAGGTTGCACCTGCAAGAAATCTTTAACTGTTTGCATAGATTTTGCTTTTTCTTCCATTTTCTTTAGTACCTCCTCAGCTTTAACACCGAACAATACATCTTTTTGTAGTGGTGCATCTAATAACTTTGCTTTGACATGATCTGGTAAGGTTTGCTCTTTGAGCCAAGCATGTCTACGTATAACAGACCCCGTGACAGCTGCTCTACATGAGGCCTCTAAAGCATCAAAACCACACTGCAAGGTATGTTTCCCCACTTGCTCTGCTCCATGCAACAAATCCTGCAACTCTTTCAAATCTGGTTGTTCTGTTTGTGCCATTTTGCTTTTCAGCTGAGATAGCAAGAACTGTTGGTACTTTAACATATGAAATTGACAGTTTAATGCCCTCATGGTTAAAGTGGCTGATGTATACACCTTTTTCCCCCACCTTTCTAATGCTCTGGAATCTCTCTCTGAAGGTAAAGGGTTTTTAGCAGTAGAGGCCTTAATCCCCTTGGGACCCTGTGAAATTGTTTCTGGGTCAGCAGAATGGCTTTTGTAAAGGAACTGGTGAGAATCAGGAACCCGGTAATATCTGTCTGGTTTAACAGGGGCTGGAGGTAAAGAGTCTGGATTAAGACTGGCTTCTGCTTACACATCATCCAAAATATCTAAAACAGGAGGGATAGCCAGGGGCCTATGCTGGGGAAGCAGTAGAAATTCCCTGAGCCTTTTCTTGGAATCTGAGTAATCTGGGCCTTTCCAGTGGAAGTGCTCTCTCAATGTATGCAGGGTTTCCCCAAAAGAGTAGTCCTCAGGGGGCGAGACCAAGGGAATCGACTCCTCAGCATCAGAGTCTTCAAAAGGGGAATAGGCATAATCCTGTTCCTCAGAATGGTCTGAGGTAATAGAAGCCTGGTCTGAGGAAGGGTAGTCTTCCTCCAACCTGGGTCTTTTGTCTGAGGGGGGTTGAGAACCCCTGATGAGAGTTATCAAATCCTCAGCCATTTTAAGCATCTGCTTTTTAGGCATGGGGCCTTGAGAGGAGGTCTGAGGACCCTGTTTTTTAGTTTTCATTGCTTTAGATTTAGTGAAGGATTTAATAAAGAAGGTGGTAGGCCTGAAAACGCCTTCAGAAATGGCAGGCCTCGCTAAATTTTCAGTTTCCCCGCCGAGAGTGGCGTCAGTATCTGCAGTGGGAATGGAGACCGAGGAACCTGCGACCTCGGGTACTGAAGTCACCGGTAAAATAGTTTCATCGGTAGTCAGGGGCTGCGTAGGCACCTCGCTGAGAACCGGAGAACTGGTAGTTGGCCTAAGCGTGGTATCCATACTCGTTGCAGGCCTCGGATGTCGGTCCTTATCCTTGCGTCTTTTGCTAAAACTGGCGTCGGTGTATCCGACGACATGATATAATTAAATTTTTTGCCAAAATAATGAAGGGCGAACTCCACCCGGCGCTTAATAGTGCGCTTGTTAAACCTAGCACAAAAATGGCAGGCCGAGACATCGTGGTCTGGCCCTAAGCAAGGTATACAGTAAGAGAGAAAATCCTTATGCGGTATTTGCTTCCCACAAGAAATGCAATTATTAGCTTTGTCTGACATCGGTCTGAGGCAAGAAAAGTTTCCCCAATGGGGTACTTAGCTTTAAAGAAGACTTCGGCTGAAATACTGTTCGTAAATCTCAGGAGCTGGCTGACCGGCACTTGCAAACTGCTTCTGCTTCGGGGACCGCGGGGCAAGAAAGACTGAAGAAAATGGTGTCGGCTGCCTCTTTTATACCCCTGCCACTCTGACGTCAGGGAAGAAGTGACGACAACCAACGCCGGACCTAGACTTTGGAATTCGGCCGACCGAGGACCCGCCTGACGGGAGGATAACCCAAGTGTGATGACTGCAGCTGTATGCACGATGAACATCGTCAGTGTGCCAGGGGTATATAAGAGGCATCCAACACCATTTTCTTCGTTTTTTTTGCCCCAGATGTCAGGTGCCCCCCCAAAGGTGGTCAGAAGATAGTACCAATAATAAAAGTTTAGCACAAACAAAACATCCCTCCAGCTATAAGCAAATACACCACAAAGGTTGTATCAGAATGCAAGGTATTGAAAGGTTTTAGTTAGGTCAGAGGGGATGGAGGGAGGGTAACCTGGACTGCAGCAGGGTATACACTCGAACATCGACATTTATGGTAGGTACAAAACTGTACTATGTTCATCGTGTTACCCTGCTGCAGTCATCACACTTGGGTAGAATCCCAAAGCTAAGGATGGGAGCTGGAGTCAAACAGGGTTAGAGGAGGCTATAAGGCCCTGCAAAACTGCAGTGGCAAAGCCAGCTCTAGTCTTAGAGTAAAGTGGTAAGTGATAGTGCTTGGCGAAGGTGTGTACTGAACTCCAAGTTGCAGCTTCCAGAATATCCTTGGTTGGCACCCCCCTGAGGAAGGCTGTAGATGTAGCTGCTGCCCTGGTGGAGTGGGGCCTTATGCTAGTAGGAACTGGTTTTCCATGATGAATGTAGCAAAATCGTATGCAATGTCCTATCCATTTGGAAATGGTATGTTTTGAGATAGCCTTTCCTTGTGATGCTGTAGCATAGGATACAAAAAGTTGGTCAGATTTTCTGAAAACCTTAGTTTTATCCAAGTAGTAACATAGTTGCCTGTGAATGTCCAAGGAATGCAGAAGTCTTTCTCCTTTGTTCTGTGGATTTGGAAAGAAGGTGGGTAAATGGATGGTTTGATTTAGAGCCACACTGGATACCACCTTTGGCATAAAGGAGGGGTTAGTTCGTAGAGAAACTCTGTCTTGATGAAAAATGAGGAAAGGCTCTACTGCCATTAGTGCCTGTGGCTCTGAGACTCTTCTGGCTGAAGTAATTGCTAGCAGCAGGACAGTCTTCCATGATATAAACTTTAAGTCAGCTGAGAAAGCTGGCTCAAAAGGTGGCAGCGTAAGTTTTTCCAGAACAAAATTGAGGTCCCAAGTTGGTGTTGGCGCTCTCCTGGGAGGCCTGATGTTTTTGGCCCCTCTGAGATACTGCCTTAGAAGTGGATGTGAAAATAAGGGAGGATCCATGTTGTAGTGAGCTGAAATAGCTGAGGTGTGGATTTTAATAGACGAAAAAGAAAGTCCTTTGTGTAACATCTCAGTTAAATATTGTAGAATCTGAGGTATGTCCGGCTGAAGGGTATTTTGGCCTTTAGCTTGGTTCCAGGTGCAAAATCTTTTCCATTTGTCTGAATAGGCTTTCCTGGTGCTGGGCCTCCTGGCCTCCAGAATGACATCCATAACAGCTTGTGAAAGAGGAACTGGCTGGTGGCTTAGGTGATTTGCCATGCAGCCAAATTTAAGGTTTTGAGCTGGCTGTGTAGAATCTGACTGCCTTGCTGTGTGAGCAGATGAGGAATTTGTGGTAAAATCCATGGTGGGCCCTGGGCCATGTTCCTTAGTACTGGGTACCAGTGCTGGCGTGGCCAGTCTGAGGCAATGAGTATCATTCGGGGTCTCTCCATCCAGACTTTCAGCAGCACCTTTGTGAGAAGGGACAATGGAGGAAAGGCATATACTGTCAGCATTTTCCAACTGAATGAGAGTGCGTCCACTTTCCAAGCTTGATGGTGAAATGTCCTTGTGCAAAATTTTGATAGCTGACAGTTTTGGGGGGTGGCAAACAGGTCTATATCTGGCCGGCCCCATTTTTGAGTTATCATTGCAAATACTTGTGGATCCAGTTTCAACTTGTGGGGATCCATGATGTTTCTGCTTAGGTAGTCTGCCAATGTGATCTTTTTTCCTGGCAGGAACTGAGCTTGTAGTTGAACTTGGTAAGCCAGTGCTGTGTTCCATAAGGTCATTGCTTGCCTGCATAGAGGGTAGGAGTGTGTACCCCCTTGTTTGTTTATGTACCACATTACTGTGGTGTTGTCTGTCCTTATTATAAGCTGTCCCGGATGTAAGAGGTCCTTGAAGGCTGTCAGAGCATTCTGTACAGCTAGCATTTCTTTTTGATTGATGTGCAGATTCCTTTGATCTGCAGTCCATATGTCTTGAACGTACCGTCCTGCCATGTGTGCCCCCCAGGCATAGTCCGATGCATCTGTTGTCATAGTTTGCCTGGCTGGGGGTAAGGTGAAAGGCTGACCCTTGTTGAGGTGACATGCCTGTGACCACCAAAGAAACTCCTGTTGAAGGCAGGGAATGAGAGGTATCATGGTTTCCAAGCTGTGGCTGTGTTGAGTCCATATGCTTTTCAGGTACCATTGTAATTTCCTCATATGCAGTTTTGCAAATGGTATTAGTAGTATACAAGATGTAGAAACAAAGCACCCTGAACCACTGCTAGGTAGGCACACAAATTTATTAAGCCGAACAGTTCACTCGAAAAATAGCAGCTGAATCAAATCACCATACGTTTTCGTCCACAACTTCATCAGATTACACTAATACATTCAGTTAACTGCTTTTATATACTCATCCAACTTTTAAAAAACAGCCAGTAAAAACAATCATTGTACATAGAAATGCATTGAGTTACTGCCCTCTACTGACAAGGAGGATTATTACACATTAATGTCACAATTTTGCTGATCTCATTTTAATACAGGGCAAGTGAGATCATGTCATTTAAACCAGAATTTACTGGCCTCCAACACCACTTGCCAGTATAATTCCTGTATTCAACAAGTCTCCCACATACCACCCTGGGGTCCTTTGGCACAACCTCTAATATAAAAACTGAAATTCAGCTTCAGGACAAGTTTTTGTGTGTTTGTACAGAGAATTTGTTTCACATTTTATCTGAATATCATAGGTGTGCTCATAAATTCTCTGCTTAACCTTTCTTTCACTCTTGCCAATGTAAAAGCATTACATTTTTACATAACCCAATATAAATAATCCCTTTTGTGTTGCAATTCCAAAGTTTTAAAGTTAAAATTTTGTTATTTCTGGCAGATAAAGTAATGGTATCCCCAGTAATCAAATAAGAACAATAATTACAAGCACCACATTTAAATACACCAGCTTTTTGTTTGTACCTGCTAACCTTGAATTCCCTTTACTACCTCTTTCAAAATATTCTTCAGGGTGTTCCTTTCCTATAAATATGTTTTATTTCACCCTGGAAAATGTGATTTAAGTCAGAAACTTTAGAAAAGTTAATCCACTCTTTGTCAAAAATTCTTTTGATCACACCAGCTTGTCCGTCATGTGGTAATGACTGATCAATTCATTATTTAAATAATGAATTGCATCAGTATCATTACCACATATGACGGACAAGCTGGTGATCAAAAGAATTTTGACAAAGAGTGGATTAACTTTTCTAAAGTTTCTGACTTAAATCACATTTTCCAGGGTGAAATAAAACATATTTATAGGAAAGGAACACCCTGAAGAATATTTTGAAAGAGGTAGTAAAGGAATTCAAGGTTAGCAGGTACAAACAAAAAGCTGGTGTATTTAAATGTGGTGCTTGTAATTATTGTTCTTATTTGATTACTGGGGATACCATTACTTTATCTGCCAAAATAACAAAATTTTAACTTTAAAAACTTTGGAATTGCAACACAAAAGGATTATTTATGTTGGGTTATGTAAAATGTAATGCTTTTACATTGGCAAGAGAAAGAAAGGTTAAGCAGAGAATTTATGAGCACACCTATGATATTCGTAAATGTGAAACAAATTCTCTGTACAAACACACAAAAACTTGTCCTGAAGCTGAATTTCAGTTTTTATATTAGAGGTTGTGCCAAAGGACCCCAGGGCGTATGTGGGAGACAGTTGAATACAGGAATTATACTGGCAAGTGGTGTTGGAGGCCAGTAAATCCTGGTTTAAATGACATGATCTCACTTGCCCTGTATTAAAATGAGATCAGCAAAATTGTGACATTAATGTAATAATCCTCCTTGTCAGTAGAGGGCAGTAACTCAATGCATTTCTATGTACAATGATTGTTTTTACTGGCTGTTTTTTAAAAGTTGGATGAGTATATAAAAGCAGTTAACTGAATGTATTAGTGTAATCTGATGAAGTTGTGGACGAAAACGTATGGTGATTTGATTCAGCGTTTTTCGAAAGTGAACTGTTCGGCTTAATAAATTTGTGTGCCTACCTAGCAGTGGTTCAGGGTGCTTTGTTTCTGCTTACTGGTTTGTTCTGCATCCTCCATTTTTTGGTTACTAGTATACAAGATGCCATGAAGCCCAAGGCCTACAGAATTTTTCTTGCAGGGAGTTGGGTCTTTGTTGCCATTATTTTGAAGTATTGAGTTAGTTGTAGTTGTTTGTCTGGCGTCAGATAAGCCATCTGGGCCGTTGTATTCAAGCTGGCACCCAGGAATGTCATATTTTGTGAGGGCACTAGTTCTGATTTCTTTTCATTTACTGTGTACCCTAGGCAACTTAGAAGGTGTTTTACAAAAGTCAGATGTTGTAAGTGAATGTCCTTGCTTTCTGCTTGGATGAGGCAGTCATCCAGGTATGGGTATATTTGAATTCCTCTTTGTCTGCAGTATGCAATTACTGGTGACAGGCATTTTGTGAAGACCCTGGGTGCAGTAGATAAGCCAAAGGGCAGTGCAGAGAATTGGTAATGGGTTGAACCTGCAATGAAATGGAGGTATCTTCTACAATTTTGTCTGATAGGGACATGCAGGTATGCCTCCTTGAAGTCCAACGTTACTAGCCAAGCTTTCTTGCCCAACATGGGAAGAAGCTGCTGTAGTGTTCACATCTTGAATTTGGGTACTTGCAAGAAGGTGTTTAGAATTGAAAGGTCCAGAATGGGTCTCCAAGCATTGTCCTTTCTGGGGACTTGAAAGAGCCTTGAGTAAAATCCTTGGCCTTGCTCCTGTGTAGGTACCAGATGAATGGCTCTCATGTCCATGAGAGCTGTAATTTGTTTTTGTGCCTCTGCCCATTGATTTTGTGGCAGGTATGGCATTCCTTTTATCCTTGGCAAGGTGTGGAAATGGAATCTGTATCCTTGTGAGATAATGTCTAGGTCCCATTTGTCCTTTGTGACGATGTGCCAGTTGTCTGAAAAAAATGCTAATTTTCCTCCCAAGGGAGCTGCCAAGAGAGTTTTGCTTGGCAGTTTGAGATTTAAGTTACTGTGTTTGTCTTCTAGTAGTTTGGGACCTGTCTTCTCCTCCCTTCTGTGTTGCAGTGCCCCATTGGTGAGCTTTGTAAGGGATTTGTGCTTGTCCTCTGCCCCTTGGGCATCTGTATTTACCCCTCTGTGGTCTGTCAGAAGCTGGAAAGGACCAATTTTTTGTTGCCCAATTTCTGCTGAAGCGTGGGGGTTGTACCTGTAAGAAATCTTTGACCATCTGCATAGATTTTGCCTTATCCTCCATTTTCTTTAAAACTTTTCCTGCTTTAACCCCAAATAAGACATCCTGCTGTAAGGGTGCATCTAGTAATGTTGCTTTAACATGATCAGGCAGAGTTTGTTCCTTTAACCAAGCATGCCTACGTATAACAGACCCAGTAACAGCTGCTCTACAAGAAGCTTCCAAGGAATCAAATCCACATTGTAAAGTATGTTTGCCCACCTGTTCAGCTGCATGCAACAGATCCTGCATTTCCTTGAATTCAGACTGTTGAGGGTGCGTGCTCATCTTTTGTTTTATTTGAGACATTATGAATTGTTGGTATTTCAGCATGTGAAATTGACAATTTAGTGCTCTCATAGCTAGAGTAGCTGAGGTGTAAACCTTCTTCCCCACCTATCTAGTGCTCTGGAGTCCCTTTCAGAGGGTACAGGATTTTTAGCCATAGAAGCCTTAGCCCCTTTGGGACCCTGGGAGATTGTCTCTGGGTCAGCAACAGGGCTTTTGTAAAGGAATTTGTGTGAGTCAGGCACTCTATAATATCTATCTGGTTTGGCTGGAGCAGGAGGCAGAGAATCTGGATTTAGACTAGAGTCTAAGTAAACATCATCCACAATGTCTAAAACTGGAGGGATAGCAAGTGGTCTGTGCTGGGGGAGTAAAAGAAACTCTCGGAGCCTTTTCTTTGAGTCAGAGTAGTCCTGACCTTCCCAGTGGAAATGTTCCCTCATGGTATGCAAGGTTTCCCCAAAGGAATAGTCTTCAGGGGGAGAAGCTGAGGGAATGGAATCTTCAGCATCAGAATCTTCATAAGGGGGAAAGGACTAATCCTGTTCCTCAGAGGAGCCTGAAGAAATAGACACTTGATCACAGGAGGCATAATCCTCCTCTTGTCTAGGCCTTTTGTCTGGAGGGGTTGGGAACCCCTGATTAAAGAAATCAAATCTTCAGCCATTTTAAGCATCTGTTTCTTAGGCATGGGGCCTTGAACTGGAGACTGAAGTGCAGTCTTTTTTGGTTTAAGAGGAGTCTTAAGCTTAGCATAAGATTTTATGGTGAGAGTAGTCGGTCTGAAGACATCTTCTGTAACTGAAGGTGTTACCACAGCACCGGCTTCTCCTTCTGCAATGTTGTCGGTAGGGCCTAAAGAAAATGGCTGCGTCGGCCTAGAACTCTCTGCTTGAGAATCCGAAGCAGTCTGGGGTTCCAATTCTGCGGTCGCCAGGGGCTGCGTAGGCACCTCACTGAAAACCGGAAAAAAAAAACTGGAGAACCGGCGACCAGCCCAGGCGAGGCCTCGGAGTCTGGCTTAGATCTAGGCTGCCTGAATTTATCTTTGCATTTTTTATGCACGCCGGTAGTCGGTTGCTCTGACGGCATAGTGTAATTAAATTTCCTACCGAGGTAGTGTCGTGCGAAATCAAAGTGTCGCTTTATAGTTCGCTTATTGAACCTAGCACAAAACCAACAACCAGTGACGTCGTGGTCTGGGCCTAGGCAAGGTATACAATAAGAATGAAAGTCCTTATGAGGTATTTGCTTCCCACAAGAAATACAATTGTTAACTTTTTCTGACATCGGACTGAGGCAAGAAAAGGTTCCCCAATGGAGTACTTAGCTTTGAAGACTTCGGACTGAAATTCGATTTGAAAATCTCAAGTGTCGGCCGACCGGCACTTGTGAACTGCTTCTGCTTTGGGCACTGCGCGGCAAGAAAGACTGAAGAAAATGGCATTGGATGCCTCTTATATACCCCTGGCGCACTGACGGCAGGGAGGAAGCAACAGCAACCAACGCCGGACCAAGACTTTGGAATTCAGGCCGACTGCAGGGCCACCTGACGACAGGATAACCCAAGTGTGATGACTGCAGCAGGGTAACACGATGAACATCTTTAAAGCTAAAGAATTAATTACACTGAGGTACAATCTATAACTTCATGTTGGATCATCTCCTACTGGGATAGAATCATACCATTCCATGTTAGTATCACGAATTACCAGTATGGTTTACTAAAACAAATTTTGTTAAAGTGTGTGAAACGTGACGACATTTAAGATATGCACAAACATGATCAGACATAGATGGCACTGCACATCAGTATGCCTTTACAAGGTCAGTCACAATACTCAGGACTTATGCTGAAGGTTTAGTACGCCTGATGACTCTTATTTACAGATACTATGAAATTGTCTAAGGACCAGAAAAGTCTGATAGTGACACAACACATTTGCAACATTACTTCCTACCCATACTAAACAACCAGTTGTTATTTCTGCTCTCCAACAACAGGGGTTAAAATGTTAAAGGAAATTAATAAATATCACAGCTCGTCCTTGACCTTATGAGTCTACTTCTGAAAAATGGAAAACAAACAACAGTCTGCCATTCACTTATAATAGCACACATTTTTTAGCTACTTCCTACATTAGCTTCCACTTAGATTCATAGGTTCATATCATAGGTTGGTACTAGGCTATCGGCCCTAGGGCCTATGCAAGCCTAGCCATAACAATTCCCTGGATATTTCTTCCCACAATATTTACTTCTCTGGACCCTTGTATAGCAGGGTGACTGACATGATCCCCAGGTTGAATTTCCTATCTCCCATCCAATCACATAGGTTCATAGGTTGGTATTAAGCTATGGGCCCTAGTATTGCACATAATAACTTACAATAAAAGGATACAGATAATTTACTTCTATTTGTGTACTGATATTATGTCTCACTGTGCAAGGACTATGGTTGAAACAGTACACATGGACTGCTCTATTGATAAAAAGAACTGGCAATGAACGGTAGTTCAAAGCTAGCCATGTGGACTGGATAAATTGGACTGAAGGAATGGATTCCAACTCAATGCTGAAAAAATTCTTGAGCCAGAACGGTGCCCCCTTCCGAAGACATCATCAAAGGTAATGACTTGAAGAGAAACAAGAATGGGAAAGAGTTTGTAGTTATAGTTCTCCTGGACTGCGAATACATCTTAATTCTGTGGAGGTGACTGGAGCATAGATAGCAGGAAGCAAAGCAAAGTGCCAAACATTCATAAATATAAAACACCTGCAGCCTCCTTTGTAATATGGTGGTATATATGAACCGGAATTATAGGCAATTTAGACCACTGTAAACCAAAACAGAAAAGTAGCATGGAGAGCAGAGACTAGTACCTCCTCCAAACTTTTAACAAAAGTCCATTTATTCAGTGTGCTTATTGTAGCAAATATCAGCAAGCAATCTTCCTTGCAAAATAATCTCTTAGCGCCTCGGCTTAAACAGCCTTTACAGAGTAAACTGTAGCTAGAAAGAAACACCTTTTATATGACACAATACTAATTAAGAAATCAATTAACTAAACACTTGTTCTTCAATACAATCAATTAATTAAGTAAAAAAATAATAAATTATTTTTTTAAAAAGCCAATGTTCGAATAAAACTTTTCCAATGACATTCTTTATTCAACCCTAACAATTGTAATGTATTATATTTTAATATAAAAAATGATTCTTTTTTCTGAGTAAATATTTTATTCTCTCTTCACTCAAAAATCTTGAATTTATTTGTTCTAAAACAGAAACTTGTAAACTGCTAAAATCTCCCTTATGTTCCATATTAAAGTGCTCTGCTACTGGGCTTATAACCTTATTATTTCTAATATCCCTTACATGCTCTTTTATTCTTTCTCCCAGACTTCTCTTACTTTCTCCAATATAAAAGCTATTGCAAGAGCATTTAATAGCATACACAATACCCACACTTTTACAAGTGCAACTTCCTTTTATTTGAAACATTTTGCCATTTATTTTATCAAATGTTGCTACTATGTATTGGCATCTTGTACACTTACCACAAGGTACAGTACCTGCTTTTAATATTGTCCCTGTTATTCCATCTGCTGGTCATCTGAAAGTACTCTGGACCAGAAAATCCTTTAAACTCTGACCCCTTTGATATGAAAACTTAAGCTTTACTTCTGTAAATGATGGAACTTCCCTTTTTATCATATCCCAAAAATCTCCCAACAGTTTTTGTAACTTTGTTGAAAATAATGTATATTTGGACACAAAAAATAGGGTTTGTTCTAAATTTGATTATTTTTATTTTATCCTATATTTATTACCTTGACTCCTAATTTTGGAATCTCTATCTTTCTCTCCAAATATTTTAATGTAACTCTCCAGAACATTTTTTTCCTCATATCCCCTGTTTAGGAACATATCAATTACTTTTTCAGCCTCCCTTTCAGAATCCTGTATATCACTACACAATCTCTTTATTCTCAGGATCTCTCCATAGGGAATAGCTGTCACAGTGTGTTCTGGATGACAGCTAGATGCATGCAGCATATGACTAGGCTGCTCAAACTTTCTGTATATTTTAGTTTTGATCTTTCCATTCCATAAGCTTTCTATAGTTATGTCTAAATAGTTCACATTTATCCCTTCCTGTAGGCCATCATATTTAATATGAAACCTAATAATCAATAAATAAACATACTTCATTTTTGCCCCTTTTGCAAATAAATATAAGGTCGTCTATGAACCTGAAATATCTTATTACAAAATTTCTGTAGAATTCACTTCTACAAATTCTATAAATAAATATATGAATCATAGGCAAGTATTTGTAGGAAGTCATGATCAGCAATACATGGGCTGCCTTTAGGAACAAAATAAACAGGTTATTGTCAGAGGCAGTGATTACAGAATTGGCTATTAATTTTAAAAGGCTACAAAACTTTTAACATGTCTGAAGTTTGGTGACAATTCCTCAATGGTCAGCAGCCATCTAAGAAGCTAATAGTATGCATCTGGAAGGGAAAGAGACATGGTTGTAAGTCTGAAAACTACACACCATGTAAGGTTGTCTACTTATCTGGAGAATGAAGGGTAAGGTAGGAGAGCAATCAACAGCATATATATGTCTCCTCTTGTCAGTTCATTTTACGTGATTGTTGAAATGATCTTCCCTAGGTCATATCAGACTCATTACATAATGAAAGGTCTTGATGTACAATAGTTGGTAATGGCTTATTTGGGAATAATATTTAAAGTCATTTTGTGATATGAACCAGTAATTAAAATAAATGTTTTATTATGTTTATATCCTCAAGGACTGAATCTCATTCTCTTGCTGTATAAACACAGTGCATGCTTATTGTTAACAAATGTTTGCTTTGTGCAAGAGCAATTAATGATGAGAAATGATAACAGGCAAAAGTAAATAATTTGTTCTGAATTATGAAATAATTGCTTACAAGTAACATTCTTAATCTTCTATGGGGGCCTTACAAACAATTTAATATCTGTAGCCAAATAAATAGGGAACAGGTTAATTACTTAGAAGCAGCTGAGAAATAAGCATTTTGAACAATCCAGAAAAGAAATGTCATTTTCATAAAAATGAATAAATAAATAAATAAAAGATGAGGTACAGCTTTTCAAATGGGTCACTACAGAACTGGTGTTGACACAAAGTGGCAATACTGTTGGCATGAGAGATCCATGTCTGTCAGAATGAGAAAACTGTGCCTTAGATTCTGTCTCCAGGTGTTATAAACTCAATATTTTATGAGATGGCTCCTGAAATATATTGAAGGTCTGTAATTTCTGTTATGTTGCACCTGCATCTGCTACATTGCTGTGGCTATGACATATTTAAGAAATCCTCTGCAATGAAGTGTATTGTGGCACACCTCAACCACCAGAATGTATTATCCCTTTAAGATTCTTAGAGTAACATATGAAAATAATATAGCCTACGGAAAACACTTAGACATTTAGAGAGAAGCCATCTTATTCACAGAAGTACTTTGCAATTCTTAGATAACTCTTAAAACTTCCTTCAATATTTGTTTTTTTTTTTCTTAAGAGTAACTTTTTTCTATTTTACATATCCATTTACAGTCACTGTTAATGCAACTTTGTTTTTTTTTAATTCCTGGAACACATCTGAAAATGGTCTGCAAATTCCAGCACAATGTAAATCTGCAGAAGCCTAGCTATTCTACAAAAATGTATGTACCTGTACCAATCTCACTGATAATGCTCTCAGACAACAACAGAAAATATTTATCAGAATTGTTCTACAGGTACCTACTTTTGGAATGTTAGCCCGAATTGCACTTGTCCCAAAAAAATGGTCAGCTAAATATTTTAGCCCTGTTCCTGTTCTTGTATTTCCTCCTTTGTAGCTCAAGCTCTGAATAGCTTTTTTCACCTCGGTTCCATTTTTGTGGTCAAGAAAAGAAAACTCCACTCTGAAATAGGAAGAGAGACAAATATTTATTTAAATAAAGCTATTTACAGACAAAGTGAAAAAAATGTTAAAAAATAATGTGTAGTAATACCAAGTCTACAAGCTGAACAATTTAAAAAAGTGATCCACAGTATTCTAGTTCTAAATGTTCTACCTGCAAACCTCTACTTCAGGTGTTGATTCAAGAGTCACTAGCACTTTACATCACTACATATAAAGTGTTGTTTATCTCCCTTAAAAAATACACAAGTTAAAAAACAGCAAAATGTAAATGTTAAATTTTACTCATCATATAGTACTGTTTACTCTCTTTGCTCTATTATAGTCTCCCAGAGCAGCACATGGTAAGAAAGCCCACTTCAATACTTTTATTGTCTTCCCTGACAGTACTGAATTCTGCAGTCTATGCACATTGTTTTGGCACTCTACAAAATCTCACATTACATTTTTTGGTACTTGTTTCTACATCTGAGATATCATTTGGCACACTGTAGCAGGCCCTGCCACTGCACACTGTTATTCAATAATGAGTAGACAGCGAAGACATGAATGACAGGAACTTTGAAACCTACAGCCAAGACAGCTATTTAGTAAGAAGGAATATATGCAGCCAAAAAATTTAGAGCTCAGAAAAGCAAATAGGTAGGCCACCCTTTCCTGCTGAGATTATAAAAGTGCCACACATAACTGCTTAGGAGCTTACAACTGAAAACTATCAAAATATGTAACTGAAAAGAAGAAAATGATCTATTGCCTATCTTCACACATATTCAGATAAAGCACTAAATTCAGATACTGTAATCCTAAATCAGTGGGAAGAAGAGAAGGAAGGAAAAAGAAAGGCAAAATAATATTAAACTGAGTGATACAGATTCCACTAAGTGAAGAACAAGCTAATGGCACAATGGCTAGCTCATGTCACTAACTGGATGTAGTACAAACCTGATATATATATATATATATATATGGTTCTACCTGAGATAGTCGACAGCGGAGAACACCGACAAGCGAATTGTGAGTGCCAGAAGATCGACAATGCAGAAGACCGACACGACGGATGAAAACACCGACGCCGAGGATGCCGACATGGAAAAAGGCTGTGTAAGTATGCGGTAGTAACGGACGTTAGGGTGCGAGTAAGGTAAGTGTG
This sequence comes from Protopterus annectens, assembly GCF_019279795.1. Taxonomy (NCBI): domain Eukaryota; kingdom Metazoa; phylum Chordata; order Ceratodontiformes; family Protopteridae; genus Protopterus; species Protopterus annectens. Next base: position 697,275 of record NC_056740.1, read on the forward strand.
GATGTTGACGGTCCATGGGGATAGGGGTGGGTTAAGTGAGTTAGGGTCAGTGCGCGGGTTAGGTAAGTGTGCAGTAGTGAAAGTCTTTGGGTTAGGGGTGGGTTAAGTGAGTTAGGGTTAGGGCGCGGGTTAGGTAAGTGTGCAGTAGTGAAAGTCTTTGGGTTAGGGGCGGGTTAAGTGAGTTAGGGTTAGGGCGCGGGTTAGCTGAGTGTGCGATAGTGATGGA